>NW_028270150.1:465000-750000 GCF_037043375.1 Chiloscyllium plagiosum | reverse complement strand
TGAAGAAGGGCATATGCCTGAAACGTCGATTCTCCTGTTCCCTGGATGCTGCCTGACCTGCTGCGCTTTTCCAGCAACACATTTTCGGCCCTGTCTACATACTGCGTCAGGAAGCCGTCCTGCACACGCTGGACAAAAACTGGCCCATCTATAGTACTTGTACTGTAGTGATCCCAGTCAATATTTGGAAAGTTGAAGCCCCCATGACAATTACTCTGTCTCTCTCACTCCTATTGAGAATCATCTTTGCTATCCTTTCCTCTCATGTCTACTCCATCTTTCAATAAAATCAAGGCTTCTCTGATTGGTTACTCAAATCCACATTGCCGCCTACTCCTGATAACCTTTCACCCCCTTGTTTAACAAGAATCTCTCCACCTCGGCCTTCAAAATATTCAAGGACTCTGCTTCCGCAACTTTTTTTGCAGAGTTCCAAAGACTCATGACCTTCTGAAAAAAATGTTTTTACCTCATCTGTTTTAACCAGGTGAACTCTGAGATTTAAACAGTGACGCTTAGTTTTAGATTCTCCCACAGGAGGAAGCATCCCATCCTCATCCACCTGGTCAAGACTCCTCAGAGTTTCCTAATTAAGTTGCCTCTTAATTTCCTAACCTTCAACAGATACAAGACCAGCCTGATTCCAGGGATTAATCTGATAAACCTTCTCTGAACTGCCCCACACACATTTACATCCTTCCTTATTTAAGGAGACCAGTAGTCTCCTCTTCATTGGGGAGACCGGACGCCTCCTAGCAGAGCGCTTTAGGGAACATCTCCGAGACACCCACACCAATCAACCACACCGCCCCGTGGCCCAACATTTCAACTCCCCCTCCCACTCTGCCGAGGACATGGAGGTCCTGGGACTCCTTCACCGCCGCTCCCTCACCACCAGACCCCTGGAGGAAGAATGCCTCATCTTCCACCTCAGAACACTTCAACCCCAGGGCATCAATGTGGACTTCAACAGTTTCCTCATTTCCCCTTCCCCCACCTCACCCTGGTTCCAAACTTCCAGCTCAGTACTGTCCCCATGACTTGTCCGGACTTGTCCTACCTGCCTATCTCCTTTTCCACCTATCCACTCCACCCTCTCCTCCCTGACCTATCACCTTCATCTCCTCCCCCACTCACCCATTGTACTCTATGCTACTCTCTCCCCACCCCCACCCTCCTCTAGCTTATCTCTCCACGCTTCAGGCTCACTGCCTTTATTCCTGATGAAGGGCTTTTGCCCGAAACGTCGATTTTACTGCTCCTCAGATGCTGCCTAAACTGCTGTGCTCTTCCAGCACCACTGATCCAGAATCTGGTTTCCAGCATCTGCAGTCATTGTTTTTACCTAAGGGAACACTTAGAACATACATAAAACAGTACAGTGCAGTACAGGCCTTTCGGCCCTCAATGTGGTGCTGACATTTTATCCTATTCTCAGATCAGACTAGCCGACATTCTCTTAATTTTACTGTCATCCGTCTACCTATCCAAGAGTCGCTTAAATGTCCCTCATGTCTCTGACTGTACTCCCACTGCTGGCAGTACATTCCACACACCCACCACTCTCTGTGTAAAGAACCTACCTCTGACATCTCTCCTAAACCTTCCTCTAATCACCTTAAAATTACATCCCCGATTTCTGACTTCACCACCCTTTCAGGGTGATTTCTAGACTCAGTCCATCCTTAGAGTGAAAAATCCCTCTTGAACTCTCTCCTTAACCTTATACCTCTTACCTGGAACCTTTGCCCCCTGATTATTGCCTTCTCTACCGATGAGAGAAGTGATATCATATCCATGGTATTAATACCCCTCACAATCTTGTACATCTCCATCAGATCCTCTCTCAACCTTCACTGTTCCAATGAAACATCCTCGGCCTCTCCAATCATTCCTTTATGGCTCAGAGCCTCCGGCCCAGGGAACATCCTGGTGAATCTCCTATGTATCCCCTTGTGTGCTCTCACATCCTTCTGGTAGTGTGGGGACCAGAATTATACACAGTACTCCAGCTGTAGCCTAACCAGTGTTTTATATAAAGAAGAATAAAGGGAAAAAAAGAACAATACAGCACAAGGACAGGCCCTTCGGCCTACCAAGACTGCACCAACACATGACACCTTCCCAAACTCAAAACCTTTTGCCTCCACACGGTCCGTATCCCTCTCGTTCCTGCCTATTCATGTATCTGTCAAGATGCCTCCAAAATGCCTTGATCATACCTGCCTCCACCACCATCTCTGGCAGCACTTTCCAGAGTCCTACCACTCTCAACATAAAACCTTCTCTTCCAAATCATTTATATATTAATCCCTGTGAAACCACTGGTCAGAGATCTCCAGTCAGAAACACACCCTTCCACCACTACTCTCTGTTGTCTATGACTAAGCCAGTGCTGTATCCATCTTACCAGTTCATCATGGATCCCATGTGACTTCACCTTTTGTATGAGCCTTCCATGAGGACAACATCCACTGCCCTTCCCTCATCAATCATTTATCTCACACCCTCAAAAAACTCAAATCATGTTTGTGAGACACGACCTTCCCTGTACATAGCAATGCTGCCTATCACGAAAAAGTCTGAAAAGTTCCAGAGACGTAGAGGAAAGGATTGCAAAGATGATTCCAGAAAGGAGTGAGAGTGACAGGGGAGTTGTTATGGGGGCTTTTAACTTTCCAAATATTGACTGGAAATATTATAGTTCAAGTACTTTAGATGGGTCAGGTTTTGTCCAACGTGAGCAGGAGGGTTTCCTGACACAGTATGTAGACAGGCCAACAAGGGGCGAGGCCACTTTGGATTTGGTACTGGGTAATGAACCCAGCCAGGTGTTAGGTTTGTAGGTAGGTGAGCACTTTGGTGATAGTAACCACAATTCAGTTATGTTTACTTTAGTGATGGAAAGTGATAGGTATATATCACAGGGCAAGAGTTGTAGCTGGGCGAAAGGCAATTACAATGTGATTAGGCAAGATTTAGGATGCAAAGGATGGGGAAGGAAACTGCAGGGGATGGGCACAACTGAAATGTGGAGCTTATTCAAGGACCAGCTACTGTGGGTCCTTGATAAGTATGTACCAGTCAGGCAGGGAGGAAGTGGTTGAGCGCGGGAGCCGTGCTTTACTAAAGAAGTTAAATCTGTTGTCAAGTGGAAGAAGGTGGCTTATGTTAGGATAAGATGTGAAGGCTCGGTTAGAGCGCTTGAGAGTTACAAGGTAGCCAGGAAAGACCTAAAGAGAGAGCTCAGAAGAGCCAGAAGGAGACATGAGAAGTTGTTGGCAGATAGGATCAAGGTAAACCCTCAACACATGACACCTGTTCTACAGGTATGTCAAGAATAAAAGATTGACCCGGATAAGATTAGGGCTAGTTAAGGACAATAGTGGAAAGTTGTTGTGGATTCCGAAGAGATAGGAGAGGTGCTAAATGAATACCTTTTGTCAGTATAGACACTAGAAAATGACAATGTTGTCGAAGAGAATACTGAGATACAGGCTACTAGTCTAGATGGGATTGAGGTTCACAAGGAAGAGGTGTTAGCAATTCTGGAAAGTGTAAAAAACAGGTAAGTCCCCTGGGCCAGATGGGATTTATCCTCAGATTCTCTGGGAAGCCAGGGAGGAGATTGCAGAGCCTTTGGCTTTGATCTTTATGTGGTCATTGTCTACAGGAATAGTGCCAGAAGACTGGAGGATAGCAAATGTGGTTCCCCTGTTCAAGAAGGGGAGTAGAAACAACCCTGGGAATTATAGACCAGTGAGCCTTACTTCGGTTGTGGGTAAAGTGTTGGAAAGAGTTATAAGAGATAGGATTTATAATCATCTAGAAAGGAATAAGTTCATTAGGGATAGTCAACATGATTTCGTGAAGGGTAGGTCGTGTCTCACAAACCTTATTGAGCTCTCTGAGAAGGTGACAAAACAGGTGGATGAGGGTAAAGCAGTTGATGTGGTGTATATTGCATGCAATTCTGGTCTCCTTCCTATCGGAAAGATTTTGTGAAACTTGGAAGGGTTCAGAAAAGATTTTCAAGGATGCTGCCAGGGTTAGAGGATTTGAGCTATAAGGAGAAGCTGAACAGGCTGGGGCTGTTTTCCCTGGAGCGTCAGAGGCTGAGGGGTGACCTTATAGAGGTTTATAAAATCATGAGGGGCATGGACAGGATAAATAGACACAGTCTTTTCCCTGGGGTTGGGGAGTCCAGAACTAGAGGGCATAGGTTTAGGGTGACAGGGGCAAGATATAAAAGAAACCTATGGGGCAACTTTTTCATATAGAGGCTGGTATGTGTATGGAATGAGCTACCAGAGGAACTGGTGGAGGCTGGTACAAATACAACATTTAAAAGGCATCTGGATGGGTATATGAATAGGAAGAGTTTTGAGGGATATGGGGTGAGTGCTAGTAGGTGCGTCTAGATTGGGTTGGGATATCTGGTCGGCATGGGCGGATTGGACTGAAGGGTCTGTTTCCGTGCTGTATATCTCTATGACTCTATGCTTCTATATGGACTTCAGTAAAGCTTTTGTTAAGGATCTCTCCTGTAACTAAAGAGGTTACAAAGATTTCACACAAGGCCCCAGCAATTTCCTCACCTGCCTACCTCAGCATTCAGGGATAGCTGCCATCAGGTCCTGAGGATTTGTCCACTTTAATGCTTTTCAAAACACACACCACCTCCTCCTTCTCTATACTGACATGCCCCAGAGTAACAACATACCCCTCCTGAGACTCACCATCCACCAGGTCCTCAATGGTGAATACCAAGGTGCAAAGTATTCATTAAGAACCTCACCATCTGACTCCATGCGTAAATTCCTCCTCGGTTCTTGACTGGACTGATCTTTTCCCTATTTACCTTTTGCTCCTTATGTATGTATAAAACCTCTTGGAATTTCCCTTAATCCTATTTGCCAAATACATTTCCTGGCCCCTTTTCGCCCTCCCAATTCCTTGTTTGAGTTCTTTCCTGTTCTCTTTGTACACTTTGAGGGCTCTGTCTGTCTCCCGACTCTAACACCTTACATGTCCCTCCTTTCTCTTTTTGACTAAGTTCCCAGTTTCTCTTGTCATCTAAGATTCCGACATGTCAGAGGTGAATTTGTCTTCAGTCGACATTCCCCAGTTTCTGCCTAATTGTGGCCGTTAGTCTTTTCCCAATTTAATACCTGATCCACCTGAGGATCACATGGATTTGAGGTGACTGTCAGGTCAGGCATGATCTTATTGAATGGTGGAGCAGCCTTGAGGGGCTGAGCGGCCTCCTGCTGGATTTCAGATGCCTGTATATATGTGTGCCCTCACAGAATAGAATCATAGAATCCCTACAGTGTGAAAACTGGCCCTTCGCCCCATTGACACTCTGAAAAGTATCCCACCCAAACCCAAGCCCCATTACTCTACACTTACCCCTGACTAATGCACCTAACCTACACATCCCTGAACACTACGGGCAATTTCCCATGGCCAATTCACCTGACCTGCACATCTTTGGAATGTGGGAGGAAACCGGAGCACCCGGAGGAAACCCACACAGACACGGGGAGAATGTGCAAACTCCACACAGACAATCGCCCGAAGCTGGAATTGAACCCGGGTCCCTGGCTCTCTGAGGCAGCAGTGTTAACCACTGAGTCGACGTGCTGCCCTGATTGGTCCCAGATTGTTTTTCATGGTTTGTTAGTTTGACCCAGTTTTGTTCTTTTCCTGCAGAGGCTGTGGGATTGGCTGATTTCAGCACAGGCAGTAATTTGTGACTGTGACATGAATGGGATGGAACTGGAAGAGGTGAATGAGAGGCTGAGCCAAGTGAAGGTGAGGCAAAATTGGGAAAGTGCCTGTGTTACTCAGAGGAAGGGAATAATGACCCAGGGGCACTGAGGCAGCTTTTCCCATCTTGGTCTGACATTGAAATGTGTCAGATTGGCTTTAGTGAAATTGGTTTTCCTGAACTAGTCTGGATGCCAACTGGGTTGCCACTGGTGCAGGACAAAGGTCTGGATGAAGAACCCAAAAACCTTTACTGCTGTGTCCTTGTGGAAGTGAGGGATTTCAAGTCATCCCCAGCTTCAGGCTGCTTTCTGAAAGTTTAATGAATCACCCAGCACCGAGAGTGACAACTAAATGTAAACTATCTCTTTCATAGCAGCAGCTGTGTGAGGGACATTGCCACTTCAATGGTGTCTGGTAAAGCACACATGCTAATCGCTGCTCGGTCACATAGAACGTAAGTATTGTTGAAAAAGACCTTTTTATGGCCTTGACCAATCAGAATCAAATGTAGACAATTCTCAACAAGTCCAGCTCTGTGTCCATTGTACTTGCTGCTCATCAATGAGACCCATGCTTACAGGATGTGAGTGACTGTACTTGTGCCACACTCAGTCAAATGCAGCCTTGATATCAAAGGCTGTCCCTCTCCCCTCCCCTCTGGAATTCAGCTCTTTTGTCCATGTTTGACCCAAGGCTGGAATGAGGTCAGGAGCTGAGTGACCCTGGGGTTACCCACTGAGCAGGTTATTGCTGAGCAGGTGCTGCTTGGTAGCTCTGTTACTGACACCGTCCATCACGTTACTGAGGATCGAGGGGAGACTGATGGGGCAGGAATTGGTCAGGTTGGATTTGTCTTGCTTTTCATGTACAGGACATTCCTGGTTAATTTTCCGCATTGTCAGGTAGATGCCAGTGTTGTAACTCTACATGGAACATGTTGGCTGGGGGTGAGGCAAGTTCTGGAGTATAAGCTTTCAATACTATTGCTGGAATGTTATAGTGCTACCCCTGGCATGTCCCCTGCACTCCCCATTGAACCAGGGTTGATCCCCTGGCTTGATGATAATGGGTGAGTGGGGGATATGCCGGGCCATGAGGTTACAGATTGTGCTAGAGTTCAGTTCTGCCGTTGATGGCCCACAGTGCCTCATGGATGCCCACCCTTGAGCTCCTCGATCAGTTTGAAGTCTGACCCATTTAGCACAGTGATGGTGCCACACAACACACTGGAGGGGATTCTCAATGTGAAGGTGGGACTTTGTCTCCACACGGACTGTGTGGTGGTCACTCTTACCGATACTGTCATGGACAGATACATCTGCAGCCGGCAGATTGGTAAGGATGAGGTCAAGTATGTTTTTCCCTCTTGTTGGTTCCCTCCCCACCTGCTGCAGACCCAGTGCAGCAGCTCTGTCCTTTAGGACCTGACCAATTCAATCAGGAATACTGCTGCCGAGACACTCTTGGTTTTGGACATTGAAATCCCCCACCCGAAGTATATTCTGTGATCTTGCCATCCTCCCTCAAAGTGTTGTTCAACATGGAGGATACCGATTCATCAGCCGAGGGAGGGCGGTATGTGGTGATCAGCAGGAGGTTTCCTTGCCCTTGTTTAACCTGAAACAGTGAGACTTCCTGGGGTCCGGAGTCAATGTTGAGGACTCCCAGGGTAATTCCCTCCCGACTGTATCCCACTGTGGAGCCCTGTCTACTGGGTCTGTCCTGCCGGTGGGACAGGACATATCCAGGGATGGGGATGGTGGGGCCTGGGACATTGCTGTGAGGTTATGATGCCGTGAGTATGACTGTGTCAGGCTGTTGCTTGGCTAGGCTGTGAGACAGCTCTCCCAGTGTTGGCACCAGCCCCCGGATGTTAATGAGGGGACCTTTGCAGGATTATAGAGTCATAGAGATGGACAGCATGGAAACAGACCCTTCGGTCCAACCCGTCCATGCCGACCAGATATCCCAACCCAATCTAGTCCTACCTGCCAGCACCCGGCCCATATCCCTCCAAACCCTTCCTATTCATATACCCATCCAAATGCCTCTTAAATGTTGCAATTGTACCAGCCTCCACCACTTCCTCTGGCAGCTCATTCCATACACGTACCACCCTCTGCGTGAAAAAGGTGCCCCTTAGATCTCTTTTATATCTTTCCCCTCTCACCCTAAACCCATGCCCTCTAGTTCTGGACTCCCCGACCCCAGGGAAAAGACTTTGCCTATTTACCCTATCCATGCCCCTCATGATTTTGTAAACTTCGATAAGGTCACCCCTCAGCCTCTGACACTCCAGGGAAAACAGCCCCAGCCTGTTCAGCCTCTCCCTATAGCTCAAACCCCCAACCCTGGCAACATCCTTGTAAATCTTTTCTGAATCCTTTCAAGTTTCACAACATCTTTCCGATAGGAAGGAGACCAGAATTACACGCAATATTCCAACAGTGGCCTAACCACTGTCCGGTACAGCCGTAACATGACATCCCAACTCCTGTACTCAATACTCTGACCAATAAAGGAAAGCATACCCAAACATCGCCTTCACTATCCTATCTACCTGCGACTCCACTTTCAAGGAGATATGAACCTGCACTCCAAGGTCTCTTTGTTGAGCAACACTCCCTAGGACCTTACCATTAAGTGTATAAATCCTGCTCAAGCTTACTTTCCCAAAATGCAGCACATTGCATTTATCTAAATTAAACTCCATCTGCCACTTCTCAGCCCATTGGCCCATCTGGTCCAGATCTTGTTGTAATCTGAGGTAACCCTCTTCGCTGTCCACTACACCTCCAATTTTGGAGTCATTTGTAAACTTACTAACTGTACCTCTTACGCTCACATCCAAATCATTATTGTAAATGACAAAAAGTAGAGGGCCCAGCACCGATCCTTGTGGCACTCCACTGGTCACAGGCCTCCAGTCTGAAAAACAACCCTCCACCATCACTCTCTGTCTTCTACCTTTGAGCCAGTTCTGTATCCAAATGGCTAGTTCTCCCTGTATTCCATGAGATCTGGCGTTGCTAATCAGTTTCCCATGGGGAACCTTGTCGAACGCCTTACTGAAGTCCATATAGATCACATCTACTTGTTATGGCTGGTTTTGCCATTGTCTTCCGGTGCCAAGGTCGATGCCAGGTGATCCGTCTGGTTTCATGTCATAGAGTTATAGAGTCATAGAGATGTGCAGCATGGAAACAGACCCTTCTGTCCAAACCGTCCATGTCGCGATTGATACAACTGAATGCCTTTCCTGGCCATTTCAGAGGGGCAACTGAGAGCCAACCACATTGCTATAGGTCTAGAGTCACACGTAGGCCAGACCAGGTGAGGATGGCAGATTTCTTTCCCTGAAGGTCTTTCATGGACCAGATGGTATTTTCCCAACATTTGATGACAGTTTCATGGTCACAATCACTGAGATCAGTTGTAGATTCCAGATTTATTAAGTGCTTTTCAATTCCACCAGCCCCCATGTTTCAATTCAAGCCCCAGATTTCAGACATTAGCCTGGGTTTCTAGCCCAGTGACATTATTGTTATGCCATGTTGACCTCCCATTTTCTCATTTCTCTCTGGACACCCACATTTGCAAGATTCATGTTTTTTTTTTAATCATTTCCACTTGTACAACAGCCTCAGTCTTCTGCACATTATCCTGGGTCTGCCAGCCTGTGGCTAACTCACTGAAGCTGTTTGTATCTTACAGCCGCATGTGTCCTTCCACACAGCTTCCTGATCCACCCAGGTTTGTAACATTAACAAATGTTGATATTTACACCCTACCTCTGAACCTAAGTCACTAATTTGTTGCTCTCCTCTCTCTCCCCCTCCCCCACACTTTCTCCACTCCTGCCTTCCTCCCACTCTCTCCCCCTCTTTACTCCCCACCTCCTCTTTCCCCACTCTCTCTCCTCTATGCCACCCCCACTCTCTACCCCTCACCCCCCTTCCAATCTCTCCCACACTTGTCTCTCCTCATCTCTCCCAATCCTCTCTCTCCCTCCTTTCTCTCTCCTTAATGTCTCCACTCTCTCCCCCTTCCATTAACTCCTCACACTATCTACTCCTCTCTCTTAACCTCCCAATATCTCCCTTTCTTTCTCTCCTCCTTCATCTCCCCCTGTCACTATCTCTGTCTGTCTCCCCTTCCATTATCTCATTTTCTCTCCCTCCATTTCTCCCTCTCTCCTTCCCCACTTTCCCCTCCCTCTCTCTCCCTTCTCCCAGCTGCACCTCTGCCATCCCCCCATCTCCTTTTTTCTCCCTTCCCTTCTCCCTCCCTACTCCCCCTATCCTCTCTTGGACTACTTCTCTGCAGGAGTTGATGAGTGATCTCTATCTGCAGAAGTTAGAGGTGGAGACCCTTACTCATCACTCTCAGTCTTTCACTCGCCGATTGCCAGTTCCTGAGCGAGAGCTGATTGAGGGGCTCTTGCAGGACTATCGAGAACGCTGGGAGAAGCTGGAGAGAGAATTAGTCAGTAAACAGGTAAGGGGGATTCACATTAGAGAGGGAACAGTGGATGTTCCTGGTGGAATAGGGGGTGTTCCTGGAGAAATGGAAGATGTTTCAGAAGGAATGGGGGATGGTCCATTAGAGAATGGAAGATATTAGAACCACAGAATGGTATAGCACGGAAGGGATCCATTCGGCCCAACTTGTCCAAGCCAACCCAAAGACCCCGAGATGTCCTTTCTAATCTCATCTTGCTGCACATGGCAACTTACAACATTTTAAAGTTCAGAACCAGGAACGTTTTCAAAAAGTTTAGTGCCTCAACACAGGCAGCCAATTCCAGGCACCTACCATGTTCTCTACATGGCACGGTGGCTCAGTGGTTAGCACTGTTGCCTCACAGCACCAGGAACCTGAATTTGATTCCAGCTTTGGGTAACTGTCTGTGGAGTTTGCACACTCTGCCTGTGTCTGCGTGGGTTTCTTCCCACAATCCAGAGCTGGACAGGTTATGTGGATTAGCCATGTTAAATTGCCCCACTGTCCTGTGGACATATTGACCAAACAACCTCACCTCCCCATGGCCGAACACGTCAACTCCCCCCTCCACCCCCAACCAACTCCCCCAAGGACATGCAGGTCCTGGGCCTCCTCTGCCACCAAACCCTAACCATCCGACGCCTGGAGGAAGAATGTCTCATCTTCCGCCTTGGGACCCTCCAACCATACGGGAACAATGTGGATTTCTTCATCTCCCCTCCCCCCACCTGGTCAGCATGGATGCGTTGGACCGAAGGGTCTGTTTCCGTGCTGTATGACTCCACGCTCGTGTTGGCATGTGGCACTGGGAGTAATCCTGAGGTTTGAGGTCCTGTATTTTAATTTGTCTCCTAACTTCCTCGATTCAGCTGTCGAGTCCTCATCCCTGTGTTTGGTGGTTGATACCTCTGTGTGTACCACCACCAGACTGTTCAACCTCCTGCTCCAGAATGTCTTGCAGCCACTCTGAGACATCCCTGACCAGAACACTATGATATTCGAGAGGAGATAGAGGAGAATCCAGAGCGATTGGTGAGAGGGTGGGCGGGGGGGGGGGCGGGTAGCGGTGACTGAAATGGAATGAGGAATCCAACTTCGGACTTTTGTCCTTTGATTGCAGCATGAGTTAGAAAAGACGTTGCTGAGTCTTGGACATTTCCAACCAGCTCTCCAGCAGACTCTGACATGGCTGATAACTACCCAGGAGTTACTGGATCAACAACGATGCCCCAGCATTGATCTCCACACCTGTGAGATACAGCTAGCAAAACTTCGGGTCAGTTCGATAGATCTATAATAGATCAATATAATCTTTACAGGTGGCACAGTGGTTAGCACTGCTGCCTCACAGCGCCAGAGACCCAGGTTCAATTCCCGCCTCAGGCAACTGACTGTGTGGAGTTTGCACATTCTCCCTGTGTCTGTGTGGGTTTTCTCTGGGTGCTCTGGTTTCCTCCCACAGTCCAAAAATGTGCAAGTTAGGTGAATTGGCCATGCTAAATTGCCCATTGTGTTAGGTGAAGGGATAAATGTAGGGGAATGGGTCTGGGAGGGTTGCTCTTCAGAGGGTCAGTGTGGACTTGTTGGGCCGAAGGGCCTGTTTTCACACTGTAAGTAATCTAATAAGATCATAGACATAAGACACAGGACCAGAAAGTAGGCCATTCAGCCCATCAAATCTGCTCTGCCATTCAATCATGGTAGATATGTTTCTTGACTCCATTCTCCCTCTTTCTCTCTGTAACCTTTGATCCCCTTGATACTCAGGAACCTTTCTATCTCAGTCTTAAATATACTCCATGACCTGGCCATCACAGCATTCTGTGGAGTGAATTCCATAGACTCCCCACTCTCTGGCTGAAGACGTTTCTCCTGATCTCTATTCTAAAAGGGTCTTCCCTTTACTCTAAGGCTATGCCCTTGGGTCCGAGTCTCTCCTACCAATGGAAACATCTTGCCAAAATCATCTGTTTTGTCAACATCATTCAGTATTCTGTATGTTTCAATGAGATCCGACCTCATCCTTCTAATGTCCATTGAGTGTAAACCCAGAGTCCTCAAACGTTCCTCATTTGTGAACCTTTTCATTCCTGGGACCGTTCTCATGAACCACCTCTGAACATGCTCCAGGGCCAGTACGTCCTTCCTGAGATATGGGCCCCAAAACTGCACATAATATTCCAAATGGGGTCTGGCCAGAGCTTTATAGAGCCTCAGAAGTACATCCCTGCTTTTATATTTAAATCCTTTCAAAATAAATGCCATAATTGCATTTGCCTTCCTATCTACTGACTCAACCCGCAAGTTTACCTTGAGAGAATCCTGGACTAGAACTCCCAAGTCTCTTTGCACTTCAGATTTCTGAATTTTCTCCCCCATTTAGAAAATAGTCCACGCCTCCATTCTTCCGACCAAAGTGCATCACCTCACACTTCCCCACGTTGTACTCCATCTGCCACTTCTTTGCCCACTCTCCTATCCTGTCCAAATCCTTCTGCAGCCTCCCCACCTCCTCAATGCTACCTGTCCCTCTACTCACCTTTGTATTGTCTGCAAATGTGGCCAGAATGCCCTCAGTTCCTTCATCTTGATCGTTATTGTATAAAGTGAAAAGTTGTGGTCCCAACACTGAGCCTTGTGGAACACCACTTGTCACCGGCTGCCATCCTGAGAAGGACCCTTTTATCCCAGTCTCTGTTTTCTGCCCGACAGCCCAGCTTCTATCTGTGCTAGCACCTTGCCCCTAACACCATGGGCACTTAGCTTACTCAGTAGCGTCCTGTACGGCACCTTGTCGAAGGTCTCCTGCAGTCCAGGTAGATAACATCCATTAGCTCTCCTTGGTCTAACCTGCTCATTACTTCCTCAAAGAATTCTAGCAGATCTGTCAGGTGTGACCTCCCCTTGATGAAACAATGCGGACTTTGCCGTATTTTACCGTACATTTCCAAGTATTCAGAAATCCTCTTCCTCACAATGAATTCCAGGATCTTACCCATGATCAAGGTTAGGCTAATCGGTCTGTAATTTTCTATCTTTTGTCTTACTCCCTTTTTAAACAGGGGTGTCATGTTAGCGATTTTCCAGTTGTCTGGGACCCTCCCTGATTCTAGCGATTCCTGAAAGATCACCACTAACTCCTCCGCTATCTCTTCAGCTATGTCCCTGAGAACTCTGGGCTGTAGCCCATCTGCTCCAGGTGATTTATCCACCTTCAGGCCATTCAGTTTTTCTAGCACCTTCTCCTTGCTGATGGCCACCATACTCAGCTCTACCCCTTCACTCTCTTGAATTTTTGGGATATTACTCCTGTCTTCCACCATGAAGACTGACCCAAAGTAATTATTCAGTCCCTCAGCCATTTCCTTGTTCCCCACTACTATCTCTCCAGTGGCACTTCCAACAACCCAATGTCCACTTTTGCCTCTCTCTATATATCTAAAGAAACTCTTACAGTCTTCCTTTATATTACTGGCTACCTTACCCTCATATTGAATCTTCTTGGTCTTTGTAAGCTTCCAAATCCTCTAGTTTCCCACTGCCCTTCACCACGTTATATGCTTTCCCTTTTGTTTTTATGCTGACCCTGACTTCCCTGGTCAGCCAGGGTTGCCTCATCCTCCCAGTACCTTGCTTCCTTTTCCTCAGGATGAATCCCTGCTGTGTCTCCTCAATTACTCCCAGAAGCTCCAGCCATTGTTAACCTGCATCAGCTTTTAGAGTCCGACACCCCCTTGGTCTTTACTGAGGATCTATGCTCCAGAACTTGCCGCTTCCCTCGCCAAGTTGTTCCAGTACAGCTACAACACTGATATCACCCCAACATTGTTGAAAATTGCCCTGGTTTATCCTGTACGTAAAAGGCAGGGCAAATCCAACCCAGCCATCAGTCTCCTCTCGATCCTCAGTAACGTGATGAACAGTGTCATTAACAGTGCTATCAAGCAGCACCTGCTCATTGAGGCCCAGTTTGGGTTCCACTCAGCTCCTGACCTTATTGCAACTTTGGTTCAAAGCGTTTTAACTTATTCATCGGTGAGATGTGCTGTTGGGGTGGCTGGTCAGCATTTATTGCCCATCACAAGTTGCCCTTGAGAAGGTGGTGATGAGCTGTCAATATGGACGAAACAGCAAAAGTTCAGAAGTGAGGTGAGAGTGACAGCTCTTGACATCAAGGCTGCATTTGACCGAGTGTGTCATCAAGGAGCCCTGGCAAAACTGGACTCAATGGGAATCAGGGTCAAACTGTCTGACTGGAATCATACCTGACACATAGCAAGATGGTCATAATTGTTGTAGGTCAGTCATCTCAGCTCCAGGACACCTCTGCAGGGGTTTCTCAGGGTAGTGTCCTAGGCCCAACCATCTTCAGTTGCTTCATCAATGACCTTCCCTCCAGCATAAGGTCAGAGGTGGGGATGTTCGCTGATGATTGTACAGTGTTCAGCACCATTCGCAACTCCTCAGATACTGAAACAGTCCGTGTTCAAATGCAACAAGATCTAGACAATCTCCAGGCTTGGGCTGACAAGTGACAAGTAACATTCATGCCACAGAAATGGTCATCTCCAATAAGGGGCAATCTAACCACCACCCCTTGACAATCAATGGTGTTACCATCACTGAATCCCCCACGATTAACATCCTGAGGGTTACTATTGACCAGAAATTCAACTAGACTCACCATATAAACACAGTGGCTACAACAGCAGGTCAGAGGCTGGGAATACTGCAGCGAGTAACTCACCTCTTGACTCCCCAGAGCCTGCCCACCATCTACAAGGCACAAGGCAGGAGGGTGATGGAATACTCCCCACTTGCCTGGATGGGGGCAGCTCCAACAACACTCAAGGAGCTTGACACCATCCAGGACAAAGCAGCCCCCACTTGATTGGCACCACATTCACAAACACCCACTCCCTCCCCCACCGACGCTCAGTAGCAGCAGTGTGTACTGTCTACAAGATGCACTGAAGAAACCCACCAAAGATCCTCACACAGCACCTTCTAAACCCACAGCCACTTCCATTTAGAAGGACAAGGGCAGCAGATCTATGGGAACACCACCATCAGCAAGTTCCCTTCCAAGCCCCTCACCATTCTGACTTGGAAATATATCACCGTTCATTCACTGGGTCAAAATCTGGAATTTGTCCCCTAATGGCATTCCGAGTCTATTTACAGCACATGAACTGCAGCAGCTCAAGGCGGCAGCTCACGCCCACTTTATAGAGTCAGAGAGTCATACAGGTAAAAACAATGACTGCAAATGCTGGAAACCAGATTCTGGATCAGTGGTGCTGGAAGAGCACAGCAATTCAGGCAGTATCCTCTCATTGGATGCTGCCTGAACTGCTGTGCTCTTCCAGCACCACTGATCCAGAATCAGAGAGTCATACAGCACAGAAACCTTTTGTCTGACTCATCCATTCTCACCAGACATCCTAATCTCTTCTAATCATTTGCCAGCATTTAGCCAATATCCCTCTAAATCTTTCCTATTAATGTACACATCCAGATGCTTTTTAAATGTTGTAACTGTACACACCTTGACCATTTCCTCTGGCAGCTCGTTCCATACACACACCACCCTCTGTGTTTAAAAAGGTTACCCCTCATGTCCCTTTTAAATCCCGCCCCTCTCACCCTAGTTCTGGATTCCCCCCTATCCCAGGGAGAAGACTTTGTCTATTTACCCTATCCATGCCCCTCATGATTTTATAAACCTCTATAATGTCACCCCTCAGCCTCCAACGCTCCAGGGAAAACAGCCCCAGCCTGTTCAGCCTCTCCCTATAGCTCAAATCCTCCAATCCTGGCAATGTCCTTAAATCTTTTTTGCACTGTCTCAAGTTTAACAACTTTAATTGGTAATGAGTTGAAGGGTTATGGGCAGAAGACAGGAGAATGGGGGTGAGGGGTATATCAGCCATGATCGAATGGCACAGCAGACTCAATGGGTCAAATGGCCTAATTCTGCACCTATAACTTATGAGCTGTTTGTGCAGCAACACTCCCCAGGACCCCACCATTAAGTGTATAAGGAGAAAGTGAGGCCTGCAGACGCTGGAGATCAGAGTCGAGAGCGCGGTGCTGGAAAAGCACAGCAGGTCAGGCAGCATCCGAGGAGCAGGAGAATCGACATTTCGGGCAAAAGCCCTTCATCAGGAATGAGGGATGAAGACAAACTATTCCTGATGAAGGGCTCCTGCCCGAAACGTCGATTCTCCTGCTCCTCGGATGCTGCCTGACCTGCTGTGCTTTTCCAGCAACACACTCTCGACATTAAGTGTATAAGTCCTGCCCTGATTTGTCTTACCAAAAAAGCAGCACCTCACATTTATCTAAATTAAACTTCATCTGCCACTTTTCGGTCCATTGGCCCATTTGATCAAGGTCAGGTTGTAATCTGAGATAACCTTCTTCACTGTCCACTACACAACCTAAGAGCAAAGAAAATTTACAGCCCAAGAACTGGCCCTTCGGCCCTCCAAGCCTGAGCCATTCCAAATCCACTGTCTAAACCTGTTGCCCAATTCCTAAGCATCTGTATCCCTCTGCTCCCCACCTACTCATACATCTGTCCAGATGCATCTTAAATGAATCTACCGTGCCTGCCTCTATCACCTCTGCTGGCAACACATTCCAGGCACCCACCACCCTCTGTGTGAAGTACTTACCGTGTGTATCCCCCTTAAACTTTCCACCTCTCAGCTTGAACGTGTGACCTCTGGTTATTGAATCCTTTACCCTGGGAAAAAGCTTGTCTCTATCCACCCTGTCTATACCCTTCATGATTTTGTAAACCTTAATCAGGTCCACCCACAATCTCTATTTTTCTAATGAAAATAAACCTAACCTACTCAACCTCTCTTCATAGCTCACACCTTCCATACCAGGCAACATCCTCGTAAACCTTCTCTGCACCCTCTCCAAAGCGTCCACATCCTTTTGGTAATGTGGCGACCAGAACTGTACACAGTATTCTAAATGTGGCCGAACCAATGTCTTGTACAATGTTAACATGACTTGCCAGCTCTTATACTCAATACCCCGTCCAATTAAAGCAAGTATACCATATGCCTTCTTGACCACTCTACCCACCTGTGCAGCAACCTTCAGGGTACAATGGACCTGCACTCCCAGATCTCTCTGCTCATCAACTTTTCCCAAGGCTCTTCCATTCATTGTATAATTCGCTCGAGAATTAGACTTTCCTAAATACATCACCTCACATTTGTCTGGATTGAACTCCATCTGCCACTTTTCCGCCCAACTCTCCAGTCTATCTATATCCTCCCGTATTCTCTGACAGTCCCTTATGCTTTCTGCTACTCCACCAATCTTTATGTCATCTGCAAACTTGCTGATCATACCAACAGTGTCCTCTTCCAGATCATTTATGTATATTATGATATTTATGATATTTATGATTTATGATATCCTAGTCTCATGTTCCTAACCACGTCCTGAGTTCATCTGCCTTCCCTTTTGCATTGAAATAAATGCAGTTTAATTTACCAGTCCTACTCCACTCTCTGCCAAGCTCTTGTCTCTTTTGACTAATAGACTTGCTCCCCGTAACTACTGTACCAGCCTCAGCCTTTCTCACTATCTCTTTGGTTCCCACCTCTCCTTACTAGTTTGAAGCCTCCCGAGTAGCACCAGCTAATCTGCCCGCTAGTATTCTACATACAGAATCTGCAGGCAGGGAGGAAAGCTAATGGCATGCTGGCCTTCATAGCGAGAGGATTGAAGTAGGGATGTCTTGCTGCAGTTACACAGGGCCTTGGTGAGGCCACACCTTGAGTATTGTGTACAGTTTTGGTCTCCTAGTCTGAGGAAGGACGTTCTTGCTATTGAGGGAGTTCAGTGAAGGTTCACCAGACTGATTCCCGGGATGGCAGGATCAATGTATGAGGAAAGACTAGATCGACTGGGCTCCTACTCACGGGAATCTCACAGAAACATATAAAATCCTGATGGGACTGGACAGGCTAGATGTGGGAAGAATGTTCCCGATGTTGGGGAGGCCCAGAACTAGGGGGTCACAGTCTAACAGTAAGGGGTAAGTCATTTAGGACTGAGATGAGGAAGGATTTCTTCACCCGGAGTTGGGAACCTGTGGAATTCTCTTCCACAGGAAGCTGATGGGGCCTGTTCATTAGATAGAAAGGAGTCAAGGGGTATGGGGAGAGGTTGGGAATGGGCTACTGAGACTGCATGATCAGCCATGATCATACTGAATGATGGTACAGGCTCAAAGGGCTGATTGGCCTCCTCCTGCACCTATTTTCTATATTTCTATGATAATGGTCCCCTTCCAATCTAGGTGGAACCCATCCTTCTTATACAGGTCAATTCTATCCCAAAAATGTGAATCCTTGCCCACTGTACCAGCTCCTCAACAACACATTCATCTGCTCTATCCTCCTATTCCTACTCTCACTCACACATGGCATCAGTATTAGTCCATATTACTTCCTCCAGGACCAACATTTCAACATCCTGCCTAATTTCCTTTATTCTCCCTGCAGAACATCATCCATTTCCTTACCTATACCTCTGGTATCAGTATGTACAATGACTTTCTACTGGTCAGTCTCCTCTTTGAAAATATTCTGCTCCCTCTCTGAGACATCCTTGACCCTAGCTCCAGGGAGGCAACACCGCATCCTAATGCCTCCTCGTTGGCCACTGATACATCTTCTGTGCCACAGACTAGACAGTCCCCTATTACAATCAATCACTTGGAACCTGACTTACTCATTACTGTACAGCCAGTTACAGTACCAGAAACCTGGTTGTCAGTGCTAGACTCCCCTGAGAGGTCACACCTCCCGACAGTATCCAAAAGGGTCTAGTGGTATTATCGTTGGACTGTTAAGCCAGAGATCCAGATAATGTTCCAACGACCCAGGTTCAAATCCGGCCAGCATTGATGGTGAAATTTGAATTCAGTAAAACTCTGGAATTAAGAGTCTAATGATGACCGTGAATCCATTGTCATTGGAAAAACCCATCTGGTTCATTAATATGCATTAGGGAAGGAAAGTGCCATTCTTTGCCAGATCTGGCCTACATGTGACTCCAGACCCACAGCAATGCGGTTGACTCTTAAACTACCTTCTGGGTAATTAGGGATGGGTAATAAATGCTAGCCTAGCCAGCGACACCCTCATCCCATGAACAAATACCAAATAAAATCCAAACGGCAGACCTGTTTGAGATGGGGATAGCCACAGGAGACTCCTGACCTACCTGCCTCCCTCTCCTACCATTCATAGCAGTCAACCATCGACCTCTCTATATCTGCAGTGTCTCCATCTTCCATCGTACCCCCAGCTCTTGTAAACTCTTGCCTCAAACCCACTGCTGCAGCTGATCCATGTAATCTAAAAAGGTTGCAACCAAACACACTTTCTCTCGGCATAGTCATCAGGAATATGAAATTCTCCCTAATCTCCTACATCCAATAGAAATTGAATTGAGTTGAATTTATTGTCACGTGTACCGAGGCACAGTGAAAAGCTTTGTCTTGCGAGCAATACAGGCAGATCGCAGAGTTAAATAGCATAGATAGTAAATAATAGGGAAACAGCAGCAAAAACAAAAACACAGGTACAGGCGAATGTTAAGAGTTTGCGAGTCCATTCAGTGTCTAACAATAGTAGGATAGAAACTGTTGTGAAACCGGCTGGTGCGTGTGTTCAGGCTTCTGTACCTTCTCCCCGATGGTAGAGGTTGTAGAAAAACATTGCCAGGGTGGGATGGATCTTTGAGAATGCTGGCGGCCTTTCCCTGACAGTGGGCCTGGATTCCATAGATGGGAGGTTGGCCTTTGTGATTGTCTGGGCCGAGTTCACCACTCTCTGTAACTGTCTCCGATCTTGAATGGTACAGTTGCCATACCAGGTAGTGATACATCCAGACAGAATGCTCTCGATGGCGCACCTATAAAAGTTGGCAAGGGTATTCACCGTCATGCCCCAAATTACCTCAGCTGCCTGAGGAAGAAGAGACGTTGTTGGGCCTTTGTAACCAGTGTGTCCACATGAAGAGCCCAAGAAAGCTTGTTGTGGATGACCACTCCCAGGAGCTTGACACTCTCCACTCGTTCCATCTCTGTGCTGTTAATGTTCAGGGGGGGCATATGTAACATCCCGCCGAAAGTCAATAATGAATTCCTTGGTTTTGTCAGCATTGAGAGTTAGGTTGTTCTCAGTGCGCCATTTTTCCAGGTCTTCCACCTCCCATCTGTAGTCTGTTTCGTTGCCATCTGAGATTCGACCGACTATGGTAGTGTCTCAGCGAACTTTTGTAAATGGCATTAGTCTGGTATTTGGCGACGCAGTCATGGGCATACAGTGAGTACAGTAGGGGGCTGAGTACGCACCCCTGGGGGGCTCCAGTGTTGAGTGTTAGTGAAATATTGTCCCCAATCTTCACTGATTGTGGCCTGTGGGTCAGGAAACACTGAGGTTCCAGTTGCAGAGAGTGGGGCTTAGTCCGAGGTCACTAAGTTTAGTAATCAGTCTCGAGGGGATAATAATGTTGAAGGCTAAAGTGTAGTCAATGAGTAGGATTCTTACATAGCTGTTCTTGGTGTCAAAATATTCTAGGGAGGAGTGAAGGGCATCTGACATGGATCTGTTGGTCCATTAGGCAAATTGGAGTGGGTCAAGCGTAGTGGGGAGGCTGGAGTTGATTAATGCCATGACCAGCCTTTCAAAGCACTTCATGCCCACCGAAGTTAGGGCCACTGGGCGGTAGTCATTGAGACATGCTGCATGAGCCTCCTTAGGCACAGGGGTGATGTTGGCCTCTTGAAACAGGCAGAGACAGTGGCCTGCTGCAGGGAGAGGTTGAAGATGTCCCAGAAGACCCCGGCCAGTTGATCTGCACATGCTCTGAGTGCACGGCCTGGTACTCTGTCTGGTCCCATCACTTTCCTTAGATTCACAGGAAGAAAAAATGATCTGACCTCTGATGCAGTGACTGTTGGCATAGGTTCGACAGGCCTTATTGGAATAGGAGTTACCTCTCCACTGAAATACTGCTCAAAGTGAGTAGAGAAGGTGTTGCGGAGGGATGCATCATCGTCTGCTATCTTATGCTGTCTCTTTTTAGAACCTGTGATGTCATTCAAGTCCTTGCCATAGTCTCCGGGTGTCTGTCTGGGTCTCTAGTTTGGATCGGTATTGGTCCTTGGCTGCCTTAATGGCTCTGCGAAGGTCATACTTGGATTCCTTATATTTGAGTGGCTCTCCTGATCTGAAGGCCTTACACCTGATTTTTAGCAGGTTCCGCATGTCCTGATTCATCCAGGGTTTCCTGTTGGGGAACTCCCAGATTGACTGGAAGATAACCACCAATGCATCTATTATTTCTAGAGCCACTTCCTTAAGCACTCTGGGATGTAGGTTATCAGGCCCTGGGGATTTATCCACCTTCAATCCCCTCAATTTTCCCAGCACCATTTCTCTACTAATATTGACCTCCCTCAGTTCTCCCCTCTCACTAAATCTTGCATTCTCCAGGATTTCTGGGATCTGATTTGTGCCCTCTTTTGTAAAGACAGAACCAAAGTCTGTATCCAGTTGCTCAGCCATCTCTTTGCCCCCTATTATACATTCCTCCGTTTCTGTCTGTAGGGGACCTATATTTGTCTTCATCAGTCTCTCTCTGTTCACGTACCAATGAAAACTCTTACTGTCAGTCTTCATGTTCCCGACCAACTTACTTTTGTTCTGTGTTTTCCCCTTCTTCATCAATCCCTTGGACCTTCTTTGCTGAATTCTAAACTGCTCACAATCCTCAGACATATTATTTTTCTTGGACAATCTGTATGCTTCTTCCACCTGTATGGATCGGATACCATCTCTAATTTTCTTACCCATTTTACTTTTGTGCCAGACAGGATTAAACATTTGTTGCAGTTTCCCCCGTGCATTCCTTGAATGTATGCCATTGCCTATCCACTGTCATTCCTTTAAGTGACTCTCCCCAATCTATCAAGACCAACTCACGCCTTTTATCTTCATAGTTTCCTTTATTAAGATTCAGCACCCTAGTCTCCGAATCAACTACCTCACTCTCCATCTTGTTAAAAATGACTATCTTGTTACAGTTGCTATTTGAGGAAAGACATTCTGGCTATTGAGGGAGTGCAGCGTAGGTTCACGAGGTCAATTCCTGGAATGGCGGGACTACCTTACGCTGATAGATTGGAGCGACTGGGCTTGTATACCTTTGAGTTTAGAAGACTGAGAGGGGATCTGATTGAGACATATAAGATTATTAAAGGATTGGACACTCTGGAGGCAGGAAGCATGTTTCCGCTGATGGATGAGTGCCGAACCAGAGGACACAGCTTAAAAATACGGGGTAGACCATTTAGAACAGAGTTGATGAGAAACTTCTTCACCCAGAGAGTGGTGTGTGTGTGTGGAATGCTCTGCCCCAGAGGGCTGTGGAGGCCCAGTCTCTGGATTCATTTAAGAAAGAGTTGGATAGAGCTCTTAAGGATAGTGAAATCAAGGGTTATGGAGATAAGGCAGGAACAGGATACTGATTGAGGATGATCAGCCATGATCATAATGAATGGTGGTGCAGGCTCGAAGGGCAGAATGGCCTACTCCTGCACCAATTGTCTATTGCTCATCCCCAAGGGGTCTCACACAGCTAGATTGGCAATGATTCCCTTCTCATCACACAGTACCCACTCTAAGATGGTCTGCCCTCTTGTTGGTTCCTCCACATATTGGTCAAGAAAGCCATTCCATATACGTTCCTGGAATTCCTCCTCTACAGCATTGTGGCTTATTTGATTTGCCCAATCTACGTGCAGATTAAAATCATGTGATATTCCCTTATCACATGCATCTCTCATTTCCTGTTCACTGCCATTCCCAACATCACCACTGCAGTTTGGGGAATTCTCTGTATGACGTTGATTCTCCCGCTCCTCGGATGCTGCCTGACCTTCTGTGCTTTTTCAGCACCACTCTCTCGACAGTCAGTAACACCCACATCCCTGAATTAATTTTTAAGAATCTCTATCACCCCCTGGGCTATGACCAGATCAGAAACCCCCCTGATCCAGTGAAGGGTTTGGAGATCCATCACTCTCTCCCTCAGTGGATTGTCTGCTGTGAGTATGAATCATGAAGTGTTTGTGTCTCTGTGACGGATGGAGATATGTTGAACAGGTTAATCATGAGCAGGAGCTGGTGTCTCTGCCTTCAATGTGCACAATGAGGAAGTTTGTTGTTGTTGAACCTCGGGACTGCCATGCCTCTTGTTATACAGGTTCTGTGGAATGATGTGAGAGCGCATGAGAGCACAGTGCAGTCTGTTCACCAAGCTGGTCTCGCACTGCTAACTCCAAACTCCAGAAAAACGGGGAGGAACCGTTCCCATAATCTTCAAGAACTGAATCTGCGATGGGAGCGTGTGAAATATCAGACTGAACAGCAAGTGCTGGAGCTGGAGACCACTGTGAGTCAGGTATGGAGTAAAGACAGAGTGAGTGAGGGAGGGACTGAGTCAGTGTTGGGAGGGACTGAGTCAATGTTGGAAGGAACTGAGTGAGTGATGGAGGGACTGAGTGAGGGACAGAGTGAGTGATGGAGAGAGGGGCTGAGTGAGGGACAGAGTGAGTAATGGAGAGAGGGGCTGAGTGAGGGACAGAGTGAATGAGAGACAGTGAGTGAGGGGATGGAATGAGTGAGTGAGGGACAGAGTGAAGTGGGGGACAGAGTAAGGGTGGGACAGAATGCACGTAATAGGCTAGTTAATGAATTAGTTAACGATTTAGTTTAAATATCACAGTCTAAGGTAATATTAATTGATAAGTCACAAAAATGGATGAATAAATGGAATCCATGAGGTAGGGTCTTTGTTGTCAAAATATTGCAACATGGGCATCCTTATCAAAAAAGACTGTTTCAGTTTGATTTTTATCTCCACACAGAAACAGAGGGATGGGGAGCAGGAGTAGGCCACTCAGCCCTGCTCCACCATTCCATATGATCACGTGACTCAGTCTCCTCTTCCTGCTTTCTCCCCAGACCCTTGGATCCCTTTAGTCCTAAGATCTAAATCTAATTTCTTCAATGTTTGGGCCTCAACTATTTTCTGTGACAGAGAATTCCACAGGCTTACCACTCTCTCAGTGAAGACATGTCTCCTCATCTCAATCTGAATGGTCACCCCGTATCCTTAGACAGTGACTCCTCATTCTGGACTCCCTGGCCATTGGGAACATTCTTCCCGAATCTACCTTGTCTAATTCTGTTAGAATTTTATAGGTTTCTATGAAATTCCCCTGTCATTCTTCTGAACAAAGAGAACGAAGAACAGGACAGCACAGGAATGGCCCTTCAACCCACCAAGCCTATGCTGACACATGACACCTTTCCAACCTAAAAAACTTGCCTCTATGCGGACCATATCCCTCTATTCCCTGCCTATCCATGCATCTGTCAAGATACCTCTTAAACATTGCTACTGTACCCGCCTCCACCACTGGCTCTGGCAGCACATTCCAGGCACTGACCACTGTCTGTGTAAAAAAACACTTGCCTCTCATCTCTCCTTTAAACTTAAACTCATGTCCCTCTTTCCAACCTGAGAAGCAGACTCTGATGATCCACCCTATATAATATTAAATACTTCCATCAGGTCGCTCCTCAGGATCTGATACTCTATTGAAAACAATCAAAGTTTATCCAACCTCTCCTTCTAGCTAATACACTCCAATCCAATTAACATCCTGGTAAACCTCTTCTGCACCGTGTCCAAAGCCTCCACATCCTTCCTATAGTGTGGGGAGCAGAACTGCACACAGTACTCCAGATGTGGCTTCACTGAAGTTCTATACTCGGTGTACCAACTGATGAAGGTGAGCATGCAGTAAGCCTTCTTTACCTCCTTAACCACTTGTGTTGCTACTTTCAAGGAGCTATGGACTTGCACCCCAAGATCCCTCTGTATATCAATGCTCCTCAGGGTCCTGCCATTTACTGTATGCTTGCCTTTTGCCTTTGACCTCCCAAAATGCATCACTTCACACTTGTCCGCATTAAACTCCACCTGCTATTTCTCCATCCAACTTTCCAAACGATTTCTATCCTGTTGGATCCTTTGACAGCTCTCCTCTTTATCCACAACTCTACCCATTTTTGAGTTGTCTGTAAACTTACTAATCAGGCCATCTCGACTTCCATCTAAATCGTTTATCAATTGACAAACAACAGAAGTCCCTACATCCAGATTCTTGCAGAACACCATTGATCACAGTCCTCCAGTCAGAGAAACATCCCTCCACAACCACCCACTGTCTGCTGGGAGAAAGTGAGCACTGCAGCTGCTGGAGATCAGAGTTGAGAGTATGATGCTGGAAAAGCGCAGCCGTCAGGCAGCATCCAAGGAGCAGGAGAAGCTCTTCATTGGGAATATGGGGTGGGACCCAAGGCGGTTGAGAGTTAAATGGGAGGTGGATGGAAGGTATCTGGGAATGCAATAGACTGATGAAAGTGGGGGTGGAGGGTGGAAGATGACACATTCTTCCTCCAGGTGGCTAGAGGTGTGGGCACAGGTTTTACACCTCAGCGGTGGCAGGGGAAGGTGCCAGGAGTGGAGGGTGGGTTGGTGGGGGACGTGGATCTAACAAGGGAGTCGTGGAGGGAATCATCTCTGCAGGTTGCAGATAGGGGTGGGGAGGGAACTATATCTCTGGTGGTGGGGTCTGTTTGTAGGTGGAGGAAATGGCAGCAGATGATATGTTGTATTATCCTCCGCCAAGGGCATGCAAGTCCTGGGCCTCCTCCCCTGCCAAACGCTAGTCACCCAATGCTTAGAGGAAGACTACCTCATCTTCTGCCTTGGGACCCTCCAACCCCAGGGCGTCAATGTAAATTTCACCTGTTTCCTCATTTCCCCATCTCCCACCTTATTCCAGATCCAACCCTCCAACCCAGCACCGTCCCTTTGACCTGTCACACCTATCCGCTCCACTCTCCTCTCTGACCTATCATCACCCGCCATCTCCATATCACTTTCCCATCTACCTTCCCCCCCAGCCCCACCCCCCTCCCATTTATCTCTCAGCCATTCCTGATGAAGGGCTTATGTTCGAAATGTCAACTCTCCTGCTCCTCGGATGCTGCCTGACCTGCTGTGCTTTTCCAGCACCACACTGTTTGACTCTGTCTGCTGTGGCCAAGCCAATTTTGTATCCAACTCACCATGTATCCCATGTGACTTAATCTTCTGCATCAGCCTACCTTGAGGGATCTTGTCAAACACTTTTCATGTGGATAACATCCCTGGCCTACTCTCACCAATCACCTTTGTCACTTCCTCATGCTCCTTTATTGCATGTATCTCAAATTTCCTCTTTCCTGACATCACACCTACTGTTTGGCGACCTAATTAAACTATGCTTTTCCAAGTAATGCCACCCACATTGTTCTCTTGGTGTTTCTCACCTCTCCTCATACAGATTCCACATTGTCAGAGTTAATCTCCTTCCGCCCTATTGAATTAATTTCCTCGAAGCAGCCATGCAACTCCACCTGCTTTCTTTCTCGTCTGTCCTTCCTAAATTCTGAATACCTCTGGATAATCCGTTCCCATCCCTGGTGTCTGTACTGCCACATCTCAATAATCCCAGCTGTATCAAAGAGTCATAGAGATGTACAGCATGGAAACAGACCCTTCGGTCCAACCCGTCCATGCCGACCAGATATCCTAACCCAATCTAGTCCCACCTGCCAGCACCCGGCCCAAGTCCCTCCAAACCCTCCCTATTCATATACCCGTCCAAATGCCTCTTAAATGTTGCAATTGTACCAGCCTCCACCACATCCTCTGGCAGCTCATTCCATACACGTACCATCCTCTGTGTGAAAAAGTTGCCCCTTAGGTCTCTTTTATATCTTTCCCCTCTCACCCTAAGCCTATGCCCTCTAGTTCTGGACTCCCCGACCCCAGGGAAAAGACTTTGCCTATTTATCCTATCCATGCCCCTCATAATTTTGTAAACCTCTATAAGGTCACCCCTCAGCCTCTGATGCTCCAGGGAAAACAGCCCCAGCCTGTTCAGCCTCTCCCTGTAGCTCATATCCTCCAACCCTGGCAATATCCTTGTTAATCTTTTCTGAACCCTTTCAGGTTTCACAACATCTTTCCGATAGGAAGGTGACCAGAACTGCACGCAATATTCCAACAGTGGCCTAAGCAATGTCCTGTACAGTGTAGGCCCTAAAAATGAACAATAACTGAAGGAACCTTTTAAATGCAGATTCTTGATTTTCTCTTTACAACTTGAGAGACACTGAATTTAAAAGGACATTGACCAATGGAAAGCAAGAGGAACAAAAGCACTAAAATCACTGAAAGAGACAAAACAGCTCAATAACACATCTGATTCCATTTGTTTTTACTCGTTCCAAACGTTTACGCTGGAATCTCTGTCTTTTTCCTTTTCCCTGAAATGTCTGCTCTGTCTCCTTTTCCTCTTTTAAGTTCCAGCCTTCTTGTTTCTAGTTGTCTATCCTGTTCAAAATTAAGCATTTAATTTTCATTTCCTGCTTCTCAGCCATCTCATCTGCAATCCCCTCCAATTTAATTGACTCATTATCTTGTTTGCTTTACTGTTCTTCCAATTTCAAATGCTGTGCTATCATCTCAGTTACATCTGCCACCGTAGCTCCTACTTTTAACACTAACTGCTCTACCAACTCAATTAGTCCATCCTTGAGTTACTTTTGCTAAGTCACTTCAAGATAACTCTTCCTTTTCCAGAAAAGTCTGGGTAACTGCTGAACTTGTTTGGTTTAAAAATACATAAAGATCCTGGTATATCTCCTTACATCTTTTTCCAACATTTCCATGTTCACTATTCCCCCCCCAAATGGCCTAATTTATTTGTTTGGATGTTTAGGCGCAGAAGCTAAACCAGGAAATACAAGGCCTTTTGCTGTGGATCGATGAAGTTGAAGGACAATTGTCTGCAAATGGACTTTGCGAAGCAGCTCAGACAGCTCAGGAGAGATTCCAGCTTCACCTGGTGAGTAATGAGGCTTGTGGGCTCAGAGCTCAAAACTGCTGCTAATGTGTCAGCCCAGGGCTGGGTCAGGCCTGTCAGGATCCCTAACTTCACACTAAAACCTCCCCGAAAATCAACTCCCACTTTTTCGACTTTACAAGGGGACTTCACGTTTAAAAAGTATAAAAGCAAATTAACGTGGATGCTGGAAATCTGAACAAAAAAACAGAAATTACTGCAGGAAGCCAGCGAGTCTGGCAGCCTCTGTGGAGAGAAAGCAGAGTTAACATTTCTAATTCAACATTCTGAGAAAGACTCTTACTAGAAATAACTGTGTTTCTGTCTCTCTACAGATGCTGCCAGACCCATTTCTGTTTTCATTTTTAAAACTTACCTACTGTGACTCCGAAGGGAAGGGGGGGAAACAGGAGAGCGATAGTGACAGATCTAATGGTTCGAGGAACAGACAGGAGATTCTGTAGTCACAAGCGAGACTCCTGGATGGTATGTTGTCTCCCAGGCACCAGGGTCAGGGATGTCTCAGATTGATTTTTAAGGGGTAAAGAGAACAGCCAGAGGTTGCCACCCGGGTTGATCGAGTTATTAAGAAGGCAGATGGTGTGTTGGCGTTTATTGGTGGAGGGATTGAGTTTCAGAGCCACGAGGTCATGCTGCAGCTGTACAAAACTCTGGTGCAGCCGCTCTTGGAGTATTGCGTACAGTTCTGGTCACCGCATTATCGGAAGGATGTGGCAGCTTTGGAAAGGGTTCAGAGGAGATTTACTCGGATGTTCTTATGAGGAAAGGTTGAGGGACTTGAGGCTGTTTTCGTTAGAGAGAAGAATGTTGAGGGGTGTTAATTGAGACAGATAAGATGATCAGAGGGTTAGATAGGGTGGATAGTGACAGCCTTTTTCCTCAGATGGTGATGGCTAGCACGAGGGGACATAGCTTTAAATAAAGGGGTGATAGATTTAGGGCAGATGTCAGAGGTAGTTTCTTTACTCAGAGAGTAGTAGGGTAGTGGAATGCACTGCCTGAAACAGTAGTAGACTCGCCAACTTTAAGGACATTTAAATGGTCATTGGATAGACATTTGGATGAGAATAGAATAGCGTAGGTGAGGTGGGCTTCAGATTGGTCTCATAGGGCAGTGCAACATCGAGGACCGAAGGGCCTGTACTGCGCTGGAATGTTCTATGTTCTAAGTTGTGGTACATATCGGTACCAATGACAAAGCTAGGGAAAGGGATGAGGACCTGAAAAGTGAATATAGGGAATTAGGTTGGAAGCTAAAAGGCAAGATGAGCAGAGTAGTGATCTCAGGATTGCTACCGGTGCCATGGGCTAGTGAGGCTGGGAAGAGAAAGTGAGTGCAGCTGAACATGTGGCTGCAGGGATGGTATAGGAGGGAGGGCTTCAGATATGTGGATCATTGGGATACCTTCTGGGGAAGATGAGACCTGTACAAATTGAATGGGTTGCACCTGACCTGGATGGGCACCAATATCCTGGATGGGAGGTTTGCTAGAGCTCTTCAGGAGGGTTTAAACTATATTGGCAGGAGGATGGGAGCCGGAGCTATGGATCAGAGGATGAGGTAGCTGGTGAACAGGCAGATACAGCATGCAGACAGTCTGTGAGGATGGATAGAAAGTTGATCGGGCAATGTTGCAGTCAGCGTGGTGGGTTGAAGAGTATCTATTTTAACTCAAGAAATGTCAGGAGTAAGGGTGATGAACTTGGAGCTGTGATGTTGTGGCCATTACTGAGACTTGGATTTCACAGGGGTAGGAATGGTTGTTGGATGTTCCAGGATTTAGATGCTTCAGGGAGGGAGATAAAAGAGGTGGGGGAGTGGTATTGCTAATTAGGGATAGCATCACAGCTGCAGAAAGGGAGGTTGGCAAGGAGGGCTTGTCTACAGAGTCAGTATGGGTTAAAGGCAGGAACAGGAAAGGAGCAGTCACTTTGTTGGGAGCTTTCTATAGATCCCTCAATAGCAACAGAGACATGGAAGAACAGATTGGGAGACAGATTTTGGAAAGGTGCAGAAGTAACAGGGCTGTTGTTACGGGTGACTTCAACTTCCCTAATACTGATTGGAACCTCCTTAGTGCAGATAGTTTGGATGATGCAGATTTTGTTAGGTGTGTCCAGGAAGGATTCTTAACTCAATAGGCCAACTAGATGGGAGGCCATATTGGATTTGGTGCTTGGCAACAAACCAGATCAGGTGTCAGATCTCTTGGTGGTAGAGTATTTCGGTGATAGTGATCACAACTTCCTGACCTTTATTGTACTCATGGAGAGGAATAGGAGCAGATGGTTTGGGAAAGTATTTAATTGTGTGAGGGGGAATTACAATGCTATTAAGTAGAACTATGGAGAATAAGTTGGGAGCATTGGAGGTGGAGTGGACAGCAAAGAAGGTTACCTCGGATTATAAGGGATCTTGATCAGATGGGCCAATGGGCTGAGGAGTGACAGGTGGATAAAAGCAAATTACTGCAGATGCTGGAATCTGAAACCAAAAGAGAAAATGCTGGAAAATCTCAGCAGGTCTGGCAGCATCTGTAAGGAGAGAAAAGAGCTGACGTTTTGAGTCGAACTGACCCTCTGTCAAAACTTTGACAAAGGGTCAGTTAGACTCAAAACGTCAGCTCTTTTCTCTCCTTACAGATGCTGCCAGACCTGCTGAGATTTTCCAGCATTTTCTCGAGTGGCAGATGGAGTTTAATTTAGATAAATTTTAGGTGCTGCATTTTGGAGAGGTTGAACAGGCTTAGGCTATTTTCCCTGGAATGTCGGAGGCTGAGGGGTGACCTTATAGAGGTTTATAAAATCATGAGGGGCATGGATAGGGTAAATAGGCAAGGTCTTTTCCCTGGGGTTGGGGAATCCAGAACTAGAGGGCAAAGGTTTAGGGTGAGAGGGGAAGGATATAAAAGAGACCTAAGGGGCAACTTTTTCACTCAGAGGGTGGTAGGTGTATGGAATGAGCTGCCAGAGGAAGTGGTGGAGGCTGGTACAATTGCAACATTTAAGAGGCATTTGGATGGGTATATGAATAGGAAGGGTTTGGATGGATATGGGCCAGGTGCTGGCAGGTGGGACTAGATTGGGGTGGGATATCTGGTCAGCATGGACGACAGAAATGTGGAGGTTGTTTAGGAATCACTTGCTGATAGTGCTGCACAGGTCTGTCCCACTGAGGCAAGGAAGGGATAAGTAGGGTGAAGGAACCTTGGATGACAAGGGATGTGGAACATCTAGTCAAGAGGAAGAAGGAAGCTAACTTAGGGTTGAGGAAGTAAGGATCAGACTTGGCTCTAGAGGGTTACAAGGTAGGCAGGAAGGAACTGAAGAATGGACTTCGGAGAGATAGAAGGGGCAGGAAAAAGCTTTAGTGGGTAGGATTAAGGAAAACCCTAAGGCATTCTACACTTACGTGAGGAACAAGAGGATGGCCAGAGTGAGGATAGGGCCGATCAAGGATAGTGGAGGGAGCCTGTGCCTGGCGTTGGAGGAGGTCGGGGAGATCCTTAATTCACTACTGAGAAGGGCCTTTCCATTTGTGAGGGCAGCATGAAACAAGCTGATATGCCCAAACAGGTTGAAGTTAATGAGGATGTGCAGAAAAATTTGAAAAACATGAGGATAAATAAGTCCCCTGGGCCAGATGAGATATGCCCAAGGTTACTACAGGAAGCGAGAGAAGATTGCTATGCTCCTGGTGATGATCTTTGTGTCCTCACTGTCCACTGGAGTCGTGCCAGATGATTGCAGGGTGGCAAATGTTATTCCCCTGTTCAAGAAAGGGAATAGGGATAATCCTCGGAATTACATAGAACATCACAGTACAGTGAAGGCCCTTCAGCCCTCAATGTTGCACCAAACTGTGAAACCAATCTAAAGCTCATCTAACCAATACTATTCCGTTATCATTTATATGTTGATCCAATGGCCATTTAAATGCCCTTAAAGTTGGCGAGTCTACTACTGTTGCAGGCAGGTCGTTCCATGTCCCTACTACTCTGAAACTACCTCTGACATCTGTCCTATATGTATCACCCCTCAATTTAAATCTATGTCCCCTCAGGCCAGCCATCACCATCAAAGGAAAAAGGCTCTTACTGTCCACCCTATCTAACCCTCTGATTATCTTCTATGTCTCAATTAAGTCATTTCTCAGCCTTCTTCTCTCTAACAAAAACAGCCTCATGTCCCTCAGCCTTTCCTCGTAAGACCTTCCCTCCATACCAGGCAACATCCTGGTAAATCTTCCAATGCTTCCACGTCTTTCCTACAATGTGGTGACCAGAACTGTACACAATACTCCAAGTTTCATACAGCTGCAACCTGACCCCATGGTTCCGCAACTCAATTCCTCTACCAATAAAAGCTAACACCGTATGCCTTCTTAACAACCCTATCAACCTGGTGGCAACTTTGAGCGATCTATGTTCATGGACACTGAGATCTCTCTGCTCATCTACACTGCCAAGAATCTTACCATTAGGCCGGTACTCTTCATTCCTGTTACTCCTTCCAAAGTGAATCACCTCACGCTTTTCCACATTAAACTCCATTTGCCACCTCTCAGCCCAGCTCTACGTCTCTCTGTAACCTACAACATCCTTCCGCACTGTCCACAACTCCACTGGCCTAGTATCAGCCGCAAATTTACTAACCCATCCTTCAATGCCCTCATCCAGGTCATTTATAAAAATGACAAACAGCAGTGGCCCCAAAACAGATCCTTGCGGTACCCCACTAGTAACTGAACTCCAGGATAAACATTTCCTATCAACCACCACCCTCTGTCTTTCAGCTAGCCAATTTCTGATCCAAATCGCTAAATCACCCTCAATCCCAATCCTCTGTATTTTGTGCAGTAGCCTACCATGGAGAACCTTATCAAATGCCTTACTGAAATCCATATACACCACATCAACCGCTTTACCCTCATCCATCTGTTTGGTCACCTTCACAAAGAACTCAATAAGGTTTGGTGAGGCCTGGCCCACCTTTCACAAGGATGCCGACCTTAAAGATGTTCTCCTCCTCCTTCTACAAGGATCTCAGTCAATCTCTCTCTCAATGTACCCCCCGAGGTCATCTACCTTCCCCCCCCAGCACCACCCACCTCCCATTTATACCTCAGCCCCCTTGGCCCACAAGCCTTATTCCTAATGAACTGCTTATACTTGAAACGTCGATTCTCCTGCTCCTCAGATACTGGCTGACCAGCTGTGTTTTTCCAGCACCATACTTTTTGACCCTTCACAAAACTATGCTGACTATCGATAATCAACTTATTCCTTTCTAGATGATTATAAATCCTATCTCTAATAATCCTTTACAAATCTTTGCCAAAAACCGAAGGAAGGCTCAATGGTCTATAAATTTCAGGGTTGTCTCTACTCCCCTTCTTGAACAAAGGGACAACACTTGCTATCCTCCAGTCGTCTGGCACTATTCCTGTAGATAATTACAACATGAAGATCAAAGCCAAAGGCTCTGCAATCTCCTCTGACTTCCAGAAAATCCTAGGATAAAACCAGTCCGGCCCAGGGGACTTATCTATTTTCACACTTTCCAGAATTGCTAACACCTCCTCCTAGTGAACCTCAATCCCATCTAGTCTCGTAGCCTGTTTCTCAGTATTCTCTTCGACAACATTGTCTTTTTCCAGGTGAATACTGACAAAAAGTATTCATTTAGTGCTTCCCCTATCTCCTTGGACTCCACGCACAACTTCCCACTACTGTCCTCGATTGGCCCTAATCTTACTCTCGTCATTCTATTATTCCTGATATACCTATAGAAAGCTTTAGGGTTTACGACTTCTCATGTCCCCTCCTGGAACTTCTTAGCTCTCTCTTTAGGTCTTTCCTGGCTAACCTGTAACTCTCCAGTGCCCTACTGAGCCTTCACATCTCATTCTAACATAAGCCTCCTTCCTCTTGACAAGAGATTCATCTTCTTTAGTAAACCACGGCTCCCTCGCTCGACCACTTCCTCCCTGCCTGACTGGTACATACTTATCAAGGACACACAATAGCTGTTCCTTGAATAAGCTCCACATTTCAATTATGCCCAAGACCAGTCTGTGTTTGGCAAAGTATTGGAGAGGATTCTGAGAGACAGGATTTATGATGATTTGGAAAATTATAGTTTGATTAGAGATAATCAGGAATGCCTCACAAACCTTATTGAATTTTTTGAGAATGTGACAAAACGCATTGATGAAGATAGAGCAGTGGAAATGGTGTACACCGACCCTCCGAAGAGCAACCCACCCAGACCCATTCCCCTACATTTACCCCTTCACCTAACACTACGGGCAATTTAGCATGGCCAATTCACCTAACCTGCACATCTTTGGACTGTGGGAGGAAACCGTAGCACCCGGAGGAAACCCACGCAGACACGGGGAGAATGTGCAAACTCCACATAGACAGTCACCCGAGTCGGGAATTGAACCCAGGTCTCTGGCGCTGTGAGGCAGCAGTGCTAACCACTGTGCCACACTTTTTTTTTTGCCCCTTAGGGCTCTTTTAAATCTTTCCCTTCTCACTCTAAACCTATGTTGTTAAGAAGGTGTATGGTGTGTTGGCTTTCATTAGCAGGGGGATTGAGTTTAAGAGCTGTGAGGTTATGCTGCATCTCTATAGAGCCACATTTGGACCACATTTGGAATATTGTGTTCAGTTCTGGTTGCCTCATTATAGGAAGGATATGGAAGCTTTAGAGAGGGTGCAGAGGAGATTTACCAGGATGCTGTCTGGACTGGACTGGAGGGTGATGAAAGGTTGAGGGAGCTAGGGCTTGATAGAGGTGTACAAGACGGTGAGAGGCATAGATAGAGACTTTTCCCCAGGGCAGAAATGGCTATCATGAGGGGCCATAGTTTTAAGCTGATTGGAGGAAAGTTTAGGGGAGGTGTCAGAGGTAGGTTCTTTACGCAGTGTGTGGTGGGTGTGTGGAATGCACTGCCAGCGGTGGGAGTAGAGTCAGATACATTAGGGACATTTAAGCGATTCTTGGACAGGCCCATGGATGATAGTACAATGAAGGGTATGTCGGTTAGTCTGATCTTAGGGTAGGATAAAAGGTCGGCACAACATCGAGGGCTGAAGGGCCTGTACTATGTTGTACTGTTCTATGTTCTATTCACAAAGCATGCTGCAACACTGTAACAGTTCTCAAAGCAGTTATTAAAGTGTTAAATCTCCTTCTTCATTGTGAGAAGGAATCATATAGTAAACGGGTTAATAAATGAGGTTTTAAGGAATAAAGAAAGGAGTAGTCACACAATTAGGAGTGTATTACAGACCTCCACATAGTGAGAGGGAGAGGAAGATAGATAACATATAAATGTGGACAAAGTTTGGCCTGTAGGAATAAGAGGGAAATAATAGGAGGCGACTTTAACTGTCCCAACACAAACTCTGTTTCAAACAGTACAAGGGGCACTGAGGGTGAAAATATTATGTACTGTGTCCAGGAAACTTTTTAAATGATACACGACAAGCCCTTTGAGAGGGGACACTATTCTGGATTTAGTTTTAGGATAAAAAGATGGACAAGTTGGTGAAGTGACAAAGACTGTTACCTCCGTGACTACCTGGTCAGATCCACGCCCCCCCCCCCCCCCCCCAACAACCCACCCTCCCATCCTGGCACCCTCCCCTGCCACCGCAGGAATTGCAAAACCTGAGCCCACACCTCCTCCCTCACCTCTATCCAAGGCCCTAAAGGAGCCTTCCACATCCATCAAAGGTTTACCTGCTAATATCATTTATTGTATCCGTTGCTCCCGATATGGTCTCCTCCACACTGGGGAGACTGGGCGCCTCCCAGCAGAGCGTTTCAGAGAACATTTCTGGGACAACCACACCAATCAACCCCACCGCCCTGTGGCCCAATATTTCAACTCCCCCTCCCACTCTGCGGAGGACATGGAGGTCCTGGGCCTCCTTCATCGCCGCTCCCTCACCACTAGACGCTTGGAGGAAGAACGCCTCATCTTCTTCCTTGGAACACTTCAACCCTAGGGCATCAAGGTGGACTTCACCAGTTTCCTCATTTCCCCTTCCCCCACCTTACCCCAGCTCCAAACTTCCAGCTCAGCACCATCCTTATGACTTGTCCTACCTGTCTATCTTCCTTTCCACCTATCCACTCCACCCTCCTCTCTGACCTATCACCTCCATCACCACCCCCATTCACCTATTGTACTCTATGCTACTTTCTCCCCACCCCCATCCCCCATTTATCTCTCCACCCTGGAGGCTGCCTGCCTCTACTCCTGATGAAGGGCTTTTGCCCGAAACGTTGACTTTCCTGCTCCTCGGATGCTGCCTGACCTGCTGTGCTTTTCTAGAGTCTGGGTTCCAGCATCTGCAGTCCTTGTTTTTACCGAGTGTTTTTCCAGCACCACTCTGATCTAAACGGTGACTGTATCAGGGCTAGTGACCACAATTCAGTTAGAGTTAGTATTATTATGGAAAATGACAGAGATAAATCAGGAGGAAGCGTTTTACACTGGATGAAAGCAAATTTTACAAAACTGAGAAGTGACTTGTCTGAGGTCAGAGCTGCTAAAGGATAAATCGGGAAACCTGTAGAGGCTCTAAACAGTGAGATCCATAGGACTCAAAACAGGGATGGACCCTCCAAAAATAAGAATGGTCCTCCACATCAGACCCTTGTGGTTGTCTAGAAAAACACAAGGGAACATATCTATTGGGGAGCGTTTTAAACTGTTGGGAGTGGGGATGAGGGGGATCTTAATTGAACTGAATTTGCTTTTTTGTCACACATACTCAAATGAGTGAAACATCATCTTAGGTACAAGGTACCTAGGTACAGATTCTTCAGTATAAGTGCTCAGGGTAAACAACTAGAGATTAAAAAGTCCAACATTACAAATTGTAGGAATACATTAGAAAATAGAGAAATTAAAAAGTTCAGTACAACAATTTTTCCAATCCAATCAACCTGGCCCCTAGCCTCCAATCCACACTGGGCCTTGACTCCAGACTTCACCAGGCCTCACTTTGAGGATCGTAAGGCTGGGAGACCGCTCTGGAATCACCTTAAGAATGGAAATCCACACTGAGGCTACACCAAGCTGAGACACCATACTTTAGATCAGAGTGGCGCTGGAAAAACACAGCAGATCGGGCAGCATCTGAGGCGCAGGAAAATTGACATTTCATCAGGAATCCTGATGAAGGGCTCCTGCCCGAAACATCGATTTTCCTGCTCCTTGGATGCTGCCTGACCTGTTTTTCCAGCACCACTCTAATCTAAACTCTGGTTTTCAGCATCTGCAGTCCTCACTTTTGCCCTGAGACACCACTACATCAGGCCAAGAGTTCACCCACACTAAGCTGAGAGAGACCGCTCACACCGGGCTGAGAGACTGCTATGCCAGGTCCATGCTGAAGCCGAGAGTCCAAGTCCGAGGCTGGCAATTGGCCAAGAGCCTAAATGTGTGGTGCTGGAAAACCACAGCAGATTAGGCAGCATCTGAGGAGCAGGAGAATCGACGTTTCATCAGGAATCCCTAATGAAGGGCTTATGCCCAAAACACCAACTCTCCTGCTCCTCGGATGCTGCCTGACCGGCTGTGCATTTCTAGCGCGATGCTTTTTGACTCTGATCGCCAGCATCTGCGGTGCTCACTTTCTCCAATTAGCCAAGAGTCCAAATCGGCACCGAGGCCGGGAATTCAGGACATCACTGAGAAGAAAGAGATAGAAAAAAAGAACATAAAAGAGAAAAAAGAATGACAAAAGAAAACAAAATGGACAGTGGATAAGCTCAGTTGGAAGTGTCAACTCTACCGCCATCTTGGCAAGAAGCTCAAGTATTAGTGAGAATAGAGAGACAGATGAGAATGGTTTGGATGCAAAAAAGGGCGAGTTAATTAGAAAAGGTGGCAACAGCAAATCAGAGAAAGAGGTAAGACTGATAAATTAAACTGCATTTATTTCAATGCAAGGGGTCTTACAGGTAAGGCTGGTGAAGTCAGGCCATCGATGGGAATGTGGCATTGGGAATGCACATTATTCCAGGGACCTAGGTGAGGGAAGGGCAGGACTGACAGCTCAACATTTTGGGTCTTAGATGCTTTTGGAATGTTTGAAAGGGAAGCAAGAGAGGGGGGGAGTGGCATTTTTGATTAAGGAAAATATTACAGCTGTACTTGGAGAGGATATTCCCAGGGGATCATCCAGTGAAGCTAAATGAGTGGATCTCAGAAATAAGAGAGGAATAGGATTGTACTATAGGCCACCTAATAGTCAGTGGGAAACTAAGGAGCAAATATGTAGGGAGACCTCAGATATGTAAAAGTAATAAGGTTGTAATAGTAGGGGATTTTAACTTTCCAAACACTGACTGGAACTGCCAGAACGTTAAGGGCTCGGATGATGAGGAATTTGTTAAACACGTTCAAGAAATTTTTCTTTATCAACCTGTAGATGTACCTACTACAGAAGAAGCAAAACCTGCCCTTCTCTTGGGAAATAGGAAAAGTGACTGAAGTGTTAGTAGGGGAGCACTTTGGGAAAAACAATCATAATTCTATAGTTATAAAATAGTTATGGAAAAAGATAAGCCTTATCTAAAAGTAAAAGTTTTTAGTTGGAGTAAGACATATTTTGATGACATTAGACAGGAATTTTCAAAAATCAGGTCATTCCTGATGAAAGGCTCCTGCCCAAAATGTCGATTTTCCTGCTCCTGGGATGCTGTCTGGCCTGCTGTGCTTTTCCAGCACCAGTCTAATCTTGAGGAATTTTTAAAAGTTGATTGGAGTAGACTGTTCACAGGTAAAGAGACAACTGGCAGGTGGGAGGTTTTCAAGTGTGCTAACAAGAGTTCAGAGGCATTATGTTCCTGTTAGAGAAGATGGGTAAGGCTGATACAAGTAGGGAACAATTGATGAACTAAGATATTGAGGCTCTGGTCAGGAATAAAAAGGAGGCGCATGTTAGATATATACAACTGGGATCAAGCGAATCTCTTGAAGAGTATAAGGGGTGAGGGGCATTCTTAACAGTGAAATTGTAGTGACTGTAACAAGGTCAGCTGTGTGAACATCATAGAATGTGACTTCCCTGACTGGGGTTGTTAATTTGGTCCAATCGGGGAGCCCTGGCTGGCAGATATACACAGCAGTGTCAGACATCCTGTTCACTCTGAGAGTGGGCTCTGAGGGAGCTGGATCAGTGTCCAGGATTCTGCCTGTGTAAATAAAGGGGGGCTTGGTCACAGGATACCAGTCTCTGTGGAGTTACTTCAGGAATCAGGAGGGCTAAAAGGGGATATGAGATGACCTTGGCAGATAAGGATAATTCCAGATAATCCAAAGAGATTCCACAAGTACATTAAGAGCAAAAGTATTCGGGAGAGAATAGGGCTCCTTAAAGATCAACCAGGTCATCTATGTGTGGAACCACAGGAGATGGGTGAGGTACTAAATGAATGTTTCACCTCAGGTTTTTATTGTGGAAAAAAGGCTAGAGAACTTGGGGAAATAAATAGTGATGTATTGAAAACAACCCACATTAAATAATAAATGATTCTGTTGAGGAGTTTCTTGCCCCAAGAGTTTTGGGATGAAGATTCTAAAACTGGTTGGGACAGAGTGTCACACTGGTTACATTTGATGGGACAGAAAATTCAACAATTCTATTCTGGGATCAGAATCACCCACTAACTGTACTAACTCACAGCACCAGGGTCCCAGGTTCGATTCCAGTCTAGGGTGACTGTCTGTGTGGAGTTTGCACATTCTCCCCGTGTCTGCGTGGGATTCCTCTGGGTGCTCCGGTTTCCTCCCACAGTCCAAAGTTGTGCCGGTCAGGGTGAATTGGCCAATAGTGTTAGGTGCATTAGTCAGAGGGAAATGGGTCTGGGTGGGTTACTCTTTGGAGGGTCAGAGTGGACTGTTTGGGCTGAAGGGCCTGTTTCCACACTGTAGAGAATCTAATCTAAACTATGCAGAAATACCAGCTTTCCTTTCCTAGGTTAAGTCGGGTGAACTGATTGTGGCAATTCAAGGTTTATGTCTCTTTTACTGACACAGCATTTTATTTCCCAGTGGTGTACACTGTTTACCAAAATGTGCTGTTCACTCTCAGTGACTTGTTCTTCACAGGAACTGTACAAAGAGGTAGAATCCAAACAGTGCGCATATGACAGTGTTTACACAATGATGGAACAATTCCTCAATGACTGCAGAGGTTCAAAGGGATCAAAGACAGAGCACAGGCTCCACACACTACAGCACAAGTGGAACGCAGTTCATCTGAAAATGCAGGAAAGGAAAGTAAGAGGATATTGCTTTCTGAGTGAGATCGAGAGAATGTGTATGTCATGATAATCAGAGAGAGAGAGATGAGGAGAATATGCAGAATAGAAACACATGGTGAAGGGGTAACATTGGGCAGAGATTGCAGATTGGCTGCTGCAGAAAACAGAGAGTATATATAAATGGCTCTTTATTTGATGGGCAGGGTTGGTGAGTGGAATCTGTGGGTCTGTGCTGGAACCTCAAGGAAGGCATTTTGTGAAAAAGATGTCAGGAGGTTTCAGACAGATATAGAGAGGTTAAGTAAGTGGGCAAGAATCTGGCAGTTGGAGTGTAACATGGGAAAACCATGTACAGTAAAGAAATTTCAAACAACAGATGCTGTGTACAGTTACATGGGAAAGATAGGACCAACAACTCCACAGATCCTGGGATGACAAAGGAGATGGAAATTCAGATAAAGAAAAAAATACTGGGATTATGGCAGGTGTCAGGTAGAATACAAAATTGCTGACCAAGAGGAATACAGATGGTTCAGAGCAGAGGTGGGAAACTGGCTAAGAGAAACAGGTGAAACTCCAAGCCCCTTCACCAAATCCCAGCATACACATTCACAGAGACACATACAAGTGGAGTGGAACCGTGGCACCGTGGTTAGCACTGCTGCCTCACAGCACCAGAGACCCGGGTTCAATTCCCGCCTCAGGCAACTGTCCGTGTGGAGTTTGCACATTCTCCCCGTGTCTGGGTGGGTTTCCTCCCACAGTCCAAAAATGCGCAGGTTAAGTGAATTGACGAGACTAAATTGCCCCTAGTGTTAGGTGAAGGGGTAAATGTAGGGGAATGGGTCTGGGTGGGTTACACTTCGGCAGGTCGGTGTGGACTTGTTGGGCCGAAGGGCCTGTTTCCACACTGTAAATAATCTAATCTAAAGTGTGGAGAATACTGGGCAAACACAGGCCCATGGGACCACTCCACAGGCCCTGAGTGATGGGTTTCTTCCACATTCTCTGATCTCCTTGGTTCCAGATTAGTTGAACTCTTTACTGAAGGCACTGGACAATTGATATATTAGCTATTCAGTCACTGGTTAACAGCAATATGGAGTTGGTTAGCTCAGTTGGTTAACAGTAATATGGAGTTGGTTAGTTCAGTTGGTTAACAGCAATATGGGGTTGGTTAGCTCAGTTGGTTAACAGTAATATGGGGTTGGTTAGCTCAGTTGGTTAACAGCAATATGGAGTTGGTTAGCTCAGTTGGTTAACAGCAATATGGGGTTGGTTAGCTCAGTTGGTTAACAGTAATATGGGGTTGGTTAGCTCAGTTGGTTAACAGTAATATGGAGTTGGTTAGTTCAGTTGATTGGCTGAATGGCTTGCAATGCAGAATAACGCCAACAGCATGGGTTCAATTCCTGCACTGGCTGAGGGTACCATGAAGGACTCCTTCTCAATCTCTCCCCCAGCCTAAAACACGGTGACCCTCAGGATAAGCTATGCCAGTTGTCTTGCTTTAATGAGACAGCACCATCATCTGAACAAAGAAAACATGCAGCCCAGGAACAGGCCCTTCGGCCCTCCAAGCCTGAGCCGATCCAAATGTATTGTCTAAACCTGTCGCCCAATTCCTAAGCATCTGTATCCCTCTGCTCTCAAATAGGTCCCCCCCTCCCCCCCCCTTCCCCCCCTCCCCCCGCACCGTCTCCCTTTTTCCTGCTCTCTCCACCCCTGCCCTTTCCCTCTCTCTCATTCTTCCCCTCCCCTTTTATCTCCACCCCACACCTCCCTCCTCTATCTCTCTCATTACACCCCATCTCCCACTTTCTTCACCCAGAGAGTGGGAAGCCTGTGGAAGTCTCTGCCACAGAAAGTGATTGAATTTAAAATACTTGTCACAAAGCTGGTCCTTTTCTCAAGGATACTGTGTCCTTGGATTCTTTCAGAAGGGTCAGAAAACTCCCCCAGTTCCAAGGTGACTAGTTTGGTACAGAGATGAAAAGGATGTTGAGAGCCCTTTTGTTTCTATGTAAACAGATGAGACTTCAGGCCAAAGTGGTCATGTTTTAGCAGTGACCTGTATAATGAAAGGGGAGTGGTCAGCTCTGTAGCTGAGCAGTTCAGTCCAGAGTTAGTTTGAACTTTAGCTGTGGACTGTATGAACAGGCTGCAAAACCTCTCTCTCCTTCTACCCTTCTAACTTCAACCTGTAAGCATGTGTTCCATTTATACTGGGTTTTAAAGGGAGTTTGCTTATTGGGACTGTTGTGTATATTCGGAACAGCATAATTAAGTCTAGTTTGGATAGACTGAGTTCTGTAGGGGTTCTTTATTCTGTTCTTTGTGTTGCATTGTGTAATTTTGTGAATAAACTTTTGTCTGCTTTAAAGCCTAGTAGTCAACCTAGCTAACTTACTCCAGGACCTAAACAAATTACAAAGTAATGGTCTGGGTTGCCTGCTTAAGAATGTTTTGAGTGGTCTGGCCTAATCCATAACAGATTGAATATTTTCATGAAGCAGTTAGATATAGTTCATGGTACTAAAGTGATCAAAGGGTATGGGAGGAATCAGGGACAGGGACATAGCTGTATTTGATAATCAGCTATGATCATATTGAATGGCAGAGTCGGCTTGAGGGGTCAAATGGCCTCGTCCTTCTTCTATTTTCTATGTTTCAATGAACATTGGAGCAGGAGGCCATTCAGCCCCTCGAGCCTGCTCCATGATTTAATATGATCATGGCTGGTCTCATCTCAATCCCAACCACACCTTCCTGCCCACTCTCCTTAACCTTTCAACCTTTACTCATTAAAAATCTATCTGTCTATCTCCTCCTGGCACTCAAAGGGCTGCAGAGGAGGTTCACTAGGTTTATTCTGGAGTTGAGGGGGTTGGTTTATGAGGAGAGACTGAGTAGACTGGGATTATATTCATTGGAATTCAGGAGAATGAGGGGGAATCTGATAGAAACATAAAATAATGAAGGGAATCGATAAGATGGAAGTAGAGAAGATGTTTCCACTGGCAGGTGAAACTAGGACAAGAGGGCACAGCCTCAAGATTAGAGGGAGCAGATTTCTTCACCCAGAGGGTTGTGAAGCTGTGGAGTTCCCTAGCTGGATAGATTTTTGAACAGTAAAGGAATCAAGGGTTCTGGTGAGTGGGTGGGTAAGTGGAGCTGAGGCTATCAAAAGATCACCCATGATCTTATTGAATGGTGGAGCAGGCTCAAAGGGTCAGATGGCCTACTTCTGCTCCTCGTTCTTCTGGACTTACTCAATGTTCCAGCAAGCACCACATTCTAGGGTGTAAATTCAATTCCAACTGGCAAACTGGATCCAAAACTGATTTACAAACAGGAGGCAAAGGGTGATGGCGGAGGGCTGATTTTAATTGGAAGCCTGTGACCAGTGGTCTACAACAGGGATCAGTGCTGGGACTCTTGCTCTTTGCTATGTACATTAACCACTTGGATGTAAATGTGGATGGTATAATTAGTAAGTATGCAGATGACTGGAAAATTGATGGGTGTCGTTGATAGTGAGGAGGATGGTCTCAGGCTACAGTTGAAGAGTGTGAATTAAAATCCCTAGTGTGGAAACAGGCCCTTCAGTCCAACAAGTCCACACTGACCGTCCAAAGAGTAACCCACCCAAACCCATTCTCCTATTTGCCCCTGACACTATGGGCAATTTATCATGGTCAATTGATCCAACCTACATGTCTTTGGATTGTGGGAGGAAACCAGAGCACCCAGAGGAAACCCACGCAGACACGGGGAGAATGTGCAAACTCCACACAGTCAGTCACCTGAGGCTGGAATCGAACCTGTGTCCCTGGCACTGTGAGGCAGCAGTGCTAACCACTGAGCCACAGTGCCGCCCTTCAGCAGAATGCCATTTCGGATGCTGTCCGACCTGCCGTGCTTTTCCAGCGCCACACTCTCGACTCTGATCTCCAGCATCTGCACCCCTCACTTTCTCCTAGGTCTCAGGCAACAGTCTGATATTAATCAGCTGGTAAATTGGGCAGAGCATTGGCAGATGGAATTTTATCCTGAGAAGTGTGAGGCAACAAATTTTGGAAGATATAATAAGGGAAGGATGAATAGTAGCTCCCTGGGGAGCACTGAGGAACAAAGGGACTTTGGTTACAAGTCTGTATTTTTGATTTTTCTGAAAGTGTCAGCACAGGGGGACAGTATGGCGAAGGCATGTGGGTTGCTTGCTTTCATTAACTGGGGTGTAGAGTGTTGGAGCAGGGAAGTCTGCTTACAATTTTAAAACGCATTTGCTTAGGGCACAGATCAAAAACTCCTTCTGATGGCCACATATCAGAAGGACTGGAGAGGGTGTAGAATTTTCATCAGCATGTTGCCTGGGATGGAAGCCTCAGTTATGAGGGGAGACTGGATAGACTGGGACTGTTCTCCTTGGAGCAGAGGAGGCTGAGGGGCAGCATTGAGGCATTATAATTGTGAAAACCTTTTCCCCATTGCAGATGTGTCAAAGAGCAGAGGGCAACAGTTTAAGGTGAGGAGGAAGTGGTTATGAGGAGATCTGAAAAAGAATGTTCTCACCCAGAGGGTGGTGGATATATGGACCGTGCTGACTGAGAGGGTAGTGGATATATGGACCGTACTGACTGAGAGGGTGGTGGATATATGGACCGTGCTGACTGAGAGGGTGGTGGATATATGGTCCGTGCTGACTGAGAGGGTGGTGGATATATGGACCGTGCTGACTGAGAGGGTGGTGGATATATGGACCGTGCTGACTGAGAGGGTAGTGGATATATGGTCCGTGCTGACTGAGAGGGTAGTGGATATATGGACCGTGCTGACTGAGAGGGTGGTGGATATATGGACCGTGCTGACTGAGAGGGCGGTGGATATATGGACCGTGCTGACTGAGAGGGCGGTGGATATATGGACCGTGCTGACTGAGAGGGTGGTGGATATATGGTCCGTGCTGACTGAGAGGGTGGTGGATATATGGACCGTGCTGACTGAGAGGGTGGTGGATATATGGACCGTGCTGACTGAGAGGGCGGTGGATATATGGACCGTGCTGACTGAGAGGGTGGTGGATATATGGACCGTGCTGACTGAGAGGGTGATGGATATATGGTCCGTGCTGACTGAGAGGGTGGTGGATATATGGACCGTGCTGACTGAGAGGGTGGTGGATATATGGACCGTGCTGACTGAGAGGGTGGTGGATATATGGATCGTGTTGACTGAGAGGGTAGTGGAGATATGGACCGTGCAGACTGAGAGGGTGGTGGATATATGGACCGTGCTGACTGAGAGGGTGGTGGATATATGGACCGTGCTGACTGAGAGGGCGGTGGATATATGGACCGTGCTGACTGAGAGGGTGGTGGATATATGGTCCGTGCTGTCTGAGAGGGTGGTGGATATATGAACCGTGCTGACTGAGAGGGTGGTGGATATATGGACCGTGCTGACTGAGAGGGTAGTGGATATATGGTCCGTGCTGACTGAGAGGGTGTTGGATATATGAACCGTGCTGACTGAGAGGGTGGTGGATATATGGACCGTGCTGACTGAGAGGGTGGTGGATATATGGACCGTGCTGACTGAGAGGGTAGTGGATATATGGACCGTGCTGACTGAGAGGGTGGTGGCTATATGGACCATGCTGACTGAGAGGGTGGTGGATATATGGACCATGCTGACTGAGAGGGTGGTGGATTTATGGACCGTGCTGTCTGAGAGGGTGGTGGATATATGGACCATGCTGACTGAGAGGGTGGTGGATATATGGACCGTGCTGACTGAGAGGGTGGTGGAGGCAGGTACTCTCACAACATTGAAGAACTATCTGGATGAGAGTTTAACATGCCAGGGTGTAGTAGGCTCTGGACCAAGTGCAGGTAAATGGGATTAGTGTTGGTTGGTTAACATGGCACAGTGGGCTGAAGGGCTTGTTTCTATACTGTATAACTCTGCCAATCCTCCACAACCCCCACCCTGTCTTCCTATTCCTGTCTCTCCCTGATTACCCTTTCTGTTAGGTTGACCATGAAAGAATTGATCATATATAAACTGTGTTTTGATTGGTTTAAATTGCCAGGTGAGACTATCTGAACGAGTAACCTTGGAGACTCAATTCCATAGCAACGCCCAGGAGCTGATTGGCTGGATAGAAGATGCCATGAACGTGTTGAATAAGGCTCCAGCTCCGAGTCTGATCCAGGAGTCCATCACAATACAGATCCAGGATCACCAGGTGACCTGTCCTGGGAGAAACACAGTCCATTCCACCTCCCCATCACACTGTGGCCAAGTGTTATCTGATGGCACAGAATCACCCTGGGGTGGGTTCAGTATTAAAGGACAACACTCCATTCACTTTCTCTATTAGCCACTGAACTAGAATGCTGGCTTTGTGTAATATATGCACAAGGACTCTCAACTCCCTTGATGAAGCAACTTCCTCCAGTCTTTAAATAATATTCAACTCCTCTATTCTTCCTGCCAAAGTGCATAAGCTCACATTTCACCACATTATGCCCCATCTGCTACACGGTTCCCATTCGTTTAACCTGTCTATATCTGTCCACAAACCATGTGTTATCCTCATCGCTTACCTTCCCACCTAATCTTGTGTCACTCACAGACTTTGTGAGTGCACATTTACCTCTGTCTTCATACAGATTAGAAATAATTGTGGGCTGAGCACTGACCCTGTGGGACTCCACTATTTACAGGTTGCTATCCTGGAGATTCCATCTTATCCCCACTCTCCGTTTTCTTGTAGTTAGCCAATCCTCTCTCCATGCTAATATATTATCCCCCAACACCGTGTGCTCTTTCTTTGTACCACATGGGTTAACAGGACACTGGCGCCTGAACAGTCACTATCTTAGAGGCAGTGATCAGGTACAGTGAGTGCAGGGATCGGGTGCAGGGATCAGGTGGAGTGGCACTGTGGCTCAGTGGTTAGCACTGCTGCCTCACAGCCCCAGGGACCCGGTTCTATTTCAGCCTCAGGTGACTGTCTATGTGGAGTGTGCACGTTCTCCCTGTGTCTGTGTGGGTTTCCTCCGGGTGCTCCAATTTTCTCCCAGGCCAGGTGAATTGACCAGGCTAAATTGCCCACAGTGTTAGCTGCATTAGCCAGAGGGAAATGGGTCTGGGTGGGTTACTGTTCAGAGGGTCGGTGTGGACTTGTTGGGCTGAAGGGCCTGTTTCCACGCTGTAGGGAATCTAATCTAATCTAGATAGTGAGTGTGGGGATTAGGTACAGAAATCGGGTACATGGATTGGGTAGCGATGCAGTTGTGTGTGTAATGGCTGCCATCTCTCTCTCTCTCTCTCTGTAGCGGTTCAGCAGTGATGTAGCCTTGCACTCTGCACAGCTGAACACCCTGGAACAATGCTCAGAGCCTCTGAGGGATTGCAGCAGCAAGCAGCATCGCTGTCTCATTCAGAACGTGATGGGCACCGTACGGGAGAAATGGGCAAAACTTACACAGTGTACCAGCCAACGAGAGCAGTCTCTCCAGGAGGCCAGAAAACATGCCCAACAGGTAATACACTGTAGTGTTTCCCTCCTCCTCGAACCAAAAAAAAGCAGAGGGGTAGAGAGATGTGCTATTCCAAAACTGTTGGTAGTAGAATAAGAAGTAAGGCCCTGGCTTGAGAGGGTTCAGCCAGCAGCAGATCAGCAATAAGTGCAGGTAAGCTCAGGGAAAGTCCTTTCACTTTCCTTTTTAGACTTTAAGATGGCACTTAGGGCAGTCACACGTTCCTCCTGCAGGATGTGGGAGCTCAGGTTAACTTCCATCATCCCTGATGACTACACGTGTGTGGGAAGTGCACCCAGCTGCAGCTCCTGGGAGACCGTGAGGGGGAGCTGGAGCTGGGTGCACTCAGGATCATCGAACATAGAAAAGTACAGCACAGAACATTTCCTTTGGCCCACGATGTTGTGCCGAGGATTAATCCTAATGTAAAATATAGTAACTTAACCTACGCACCCGTCAACTCACTGCTATCCATGTGCATGTCCAGCACTCGCTTAAATGTCCCCAATGACTCTGCTTCCACCACCACCGCTGGCAACACATTCCATGCATTCACAACTCTCTGCGTAAAGAACCTACCTCTGACATCACCTCTATAACTTTCTCCTAATATCTTCAAGCTATGACTTCTCGCACCAGTCAATCCTGCCCTGGGGGAAAGTCTCTGGCTATTGACTCTATCTATTCCTCTTATTATTTTGTACACCTCGATCAGGTCTGCTCTCTTCCTCCAGAGAGAAAAGTCAGAGCTTTGTCAACCTTTCTTCATAAGACAAGCCCTCCAGTCCAGGCAGCATCCTGCTAAACCTTCTTTGCACCCTCTCCAAAGCCTGTATCTTTCTTATAGTAGGGCGACCAGAACTGGACACAATATTCCAAGTGTGGTCTCACCAGGGACTCGTAGAGCTGTAGCAAAACCTCACGGCTCTTAAACCCTGTTAATGAAAGCCAAAACACCATATGCTTTCTAAACAACCCTATCCACTTGGGTGGCAACTTTGAGGGATCTATGTACTTGCACACCCAGATCCCTCTGTTCCTCCACACTGCCAAGAATCCTGTCTTTAATCCTATATTCAGCATTCGAGTTCAACCTTCCAAAATGCATCACTTCACATTTATCCAGGTTGAACTCCATCTGCCATTTCTCAGCCCAGCTCTGCATCCCGTCTATGTCTCGCTGCAGCCTGCAGTAGCCCTCGATACTATCGATGATACCTCCAACCTTTGTGTCATCTGCAAAATTACTAACCCACCCCTCAACCTCCTCATCCAAGTCATTTATAAAAACTACAAAGAGCAGAGAACCCTGCGAGACCCCATTCAACACTGACCTCCAGGCAGAATACTTTTCATCTACAACCACTCTCTGCCTTCTGTCAGCCAACCGATTTCTGAAATTCCAAACCCATGTCTCCATTATGCCCCCAACATCATAGCCCCATGTACTGATCCATGCTCTAAGTTTATCATTCTTTCTTCTGATACTCCTTGAGTTAAAGCAGACACACTTTAACGATCCCTTTGTTTCATTGCGTGAGAAACCTTCCCGATAGATTCACTACATCCTACCACTGTCCTGTCTGCAACTGACCCCCTCTCAGACATGTGGCTCCGATTCCCACCCCCCTGCCAAACTAGTTTAAACCCTTCCGAATCGCACGAGCAAATCTCCCACCCAGGACATTTGTGCCCCTCCAGTTCAGGTGCAACCCGTCCTTCATGTACAGGTCCCACCTTCCCCAGAAGGTATCCCAATGGTCTAGGTATCTGAAGCCCTCCCTCCTGCACCAGCCTCACAGCCACGTGTTAAGCTACATTTGCTGACTGTTCCTCATCTCACTATCTCGTGGCACCGGTAGCAAACCCGAGATCACTACTCTACTCGTCCTGCTCTTCAGCTTCCAACCTAACGCTCTGTAGTCACTTTTCAGATCCTCAATCCCTTTCCTGGCTGTATCATTGGTGCCGATATGTACCACGATTTCTGGCTGGTCCCCCTCCCCCTTTAGAATCTTGTAGACCCGATCGGCGACATCCCGGACCCTGGCACCAGGGAGGCAACGTACCTTCCGGGAGTCCCGTTCCTGACCACAAAATCTCCTGTCAATCCGTCTAACTATTGAGTCCCCTATTACTAGCGCTTTTCTATTTCCCACCCTTCCCTTCTGAGCCACAGTGCCAGGCTCAGTGCCAGAGACCTGACAACCATGGCTTACCCCTGGCAGGCTGACTCCACCAGCAGTATCCAAAACGGTATACTTATTGCTGAGGGGAACGGCCACAGGGGATCTCTGCTCTGACCATCGGTTCCCTTTCGTCCCCGTGACAGTAATCCAGCTGTCCTTATCTTGTATCTGGGGAGTGATCACTTCCCTGTCCATCCTCTCAATTTCCCCCTCAGACTCCCGGATGATCCATAGTTCATCCAGCTCCAGCTCCAGTTCCCCAACTCAGTTTTCGAGGAGCTGGAGTTGGGCGCACTTCCCGCAAATGTCCCTCACCTGCCACATTCTGCAGGAGGAACACGCAACTACCCTGACATCCATATCCCGATATTCTGAAAGCCCGCGCAGAACTAAACAAAGGAAGAGAAGGAAAAAAAAAGAGAAACCTGAAAACTTACCTAGTTTACAGACTCTTAGTAAGGTTAGAGGAGGTGGGTAGGAGGGAGGCCCTATGGTGTAGGGTTGAAAATGTGTTGCTGGAAAAGCGCAGCAGGTCAGGCAGCATCCAAGGAGCAGGAGAATCGACGTTCTTCAGGAAGAAGGGCTCATGCCCGAAACGTCGATTCTCTTGTTCCTTGGATGCTGCCTGACCTGCTGCGCTTTTCCAGCAACACATTTTTCAGCTCTGATATCCAGCATCTGCAGTCCTCACTTTCTCCTATGGTGTAGGGTCTCAGGTTTAGATCTCACCCACTTAAAAACTCCCCAGAAGTCCTTCGTTCCTCCCTCGCACCTCTCCGCAAATGTAGATAAGTGTGAGGTCTTGCATTTTGGAAAGTCAAATCAAGGTAGGAATTTCACGGTGAATGGTAGGGCCTTAAGGAATGTCATGGAACAGAGGGACCTTGGAGTTCAGGTTCACAGTTCTCTGAAAGTGGTGTCCCAGATAGACAGGGCAATGATGAAGGCTTTTGGTAGACTGGCTCTTATCAGTCAGGTCATTGAGTATAGAAGTTGGGAAGTTATGTTGCTGTTATCCAGGATGTTGGTGAGACCACGCTTGGAGTATTGCGTTCAGCTTTGGTCACCTTGTTGTAGGAAGGACGTTACTAATCTAGAAAGAACGCAGAAGAAATTTACAAGGATATTGTCTGGACTCCATGGTCTGAGTTTTAGGGAGAGGTTGGACAAGCTAGGACATTTTCCTTTCGAGCGTAGGAGACTGAGGGGGGAACATTATAGAGATGTATAAGATCATGAAAGGCCGGGATAGGGTGAATGCACTCAGTCTTTTTCCCAGGGTTGGGGAATCGAGGACTAGAGGTCATCAGTTTAAGGTGAGAGGGGAAAGAATAAAAGGCAACCCAAGGGACAACTGTTTTTACACAGAGGGTGCCAGAGGAAGTGGTTGAGGCGGGTACATTAATAACATTTAAAAGGCATTTGGACATAGACATGGATAGGAAAGGTTTACAAGGATATGGAGAAAGTGAGGACTGTAGATGCTGGAGTCAGAGTCGAAGTGTGTGGTGCTGGAAAAGCACAGCCGGTCAGGCAGCATCCAAGGAGCAGGAGAATCAGGCAGAAGCCCTTCATCAGGGCCAAGTGCAGGGAAATGGGGCTAGCGTGGATGGATGTTTTGGTCGGCATGGATCCATTTGGACCAAAAGGCCTGTCTCCATGCTGTAGGATTCTGACTGTATGATCCCTCTGAGTTTCCTAGTGTCCTGCCATTCACTGAGTACTCCCTTCGCTTGTTCCTTCTTCCAAGTGCATCACTTCACTTTTATAGTCATAGTGATGTACAGCACGGAAACAGACCCTTCGGTCCAACCTGTCCATGCCGACCAGACATCCCAACCCAATCTAGTTCCCACCTGCCAGCACTCGGCCCATATCCCTCCAAACCCTTCCTATTCATATACCCATCCAAATGCCTCTTAAATGTTGCAATTGTACCAGCCTCCACCACTTCCTCTGGCAGCTCATTCCATACACATACCACCCTCTGCGTGAAAACGTTGCCCCTTAGGTCTCTTTTATATCTTTCCCTTCTCACCCTAAACCTATGCCCTCTAGTTCTGGACTCCCCGACCCCAGGGAAAATACTTTGTCTATTTATCCTATCCATGCCCCTCACGATTTTATAAACCTCTATAAAGTCACCCCTCAGCCTCTGACGCTCCAGGGAAAACAGCCCCAGCCTGTTCAGCCTCTCCCTGTAGCTCAGATCCTCCAACCCTGGCAACATCCTTGTAAATCTTTTCTGAACCCTTTCAAGTTTCACAACATCTTTCCGATAGGAAGGAGACCAGAATTACACGCAATATTCCAACAGTGGCCTAACCAATGTCCTGTACAGCCGCAACATGACCTCCCAACTCCTGTACTCAATACTCTGACCAATAAAGGAAAGCATACCAAACGCCTTCTTCACTATCCTATCTACCTGCGACTTCACTTTCAAGGAGCTATGAACCTGCACTCCAAGGTCTCTTTGTTGAGCAACACTCCCTAGGACCTTACCATTAAGTGTATAAATCCTGCTAAGATTTGCTTTCCCAAAATGCAGCACCTCACATTTATCTGAATTAAACTCCATCTGCCACTTCTCAGCCCATTGGCCCATCTGGTCCAGATCCTGTTGTAATCTGAGGTAACCCTCTTCGCTGTCCACTACACCTCCAATTTTGGTGTCATCTGCAAACTTACTAACTGTACCTCTTATGCTCGCATCCAAATCATTTATGTAAATGACAAAAAGTAGAGGGCCCAGCACCGATCCTTGTAGCACTCCACTGGTCACAGGCCACCAGTCTGAAAAACAACTCTCCACCACCACCCTCTGTCTTCTACCTTTGAGCCAGTTCTGTATCCAAATGGCTAGTTCTCCTTGTATTCTATGAGATCGAACCTTGCTAACCAGTGTCCCATGGGGAACCTTGTCGAATGCCTTACTGAGGTCCATATAGATCACATCTACTGCTCTGCCCTCATCAATCTTCTTTGTTAGTTCTTCAAAAAACTCAATCAAGTTTGTGAGACATGATTTTCCACAGACAAAGCCATGTTGACTATCCCTAATTAGTTGCTGGAAAAGCGCAGCAGGTCAGGCAGCATCAAAGGAGAAGGAGAATCGACGTTTCAGGCATAAGCCCTTCTTCAGGCTTATGCCCGAAACGTCGATTCTCCTTCTCCTTGGATGCTGCCTGACCTGCTGCGCTTTTCCAGCAACACATTTTTAAGCTCTGATCCCTAGCATCTGCGTCCTCACTTTCTCCTATCCCTAATCAATCCTTGCCTTTCCAAATACATGTACATCCTGTCCCTCAGGATTCCCTCCAACAACTTGCCCACCACCAACATCAGGCTCACCGGTCTATAGTTCCCTGGATTGTCCTTACCGCCCTTCTTAAACAGTGGCACCACGTTAGCCAACCACCAGTCTTCCGGCACCTCACCTGTGACTATCGATGATACAAATATCTCAGCAAAAGGCCCAGCAATCACTTCTCTGGCTTCCCACACAGTTCTCGGGTGCACCTGATCAGGTCCTGGGATTTATCCACCTTTAACCGTTTCAAGACATCCAGCACTTCCTCCTCTGTAATCTGGACATTTTGCAAGCTGTCACCATCTATTTCCCTACAGTCTATATCTTCCATATCCTTTTCCACAGTAAATACTGATGCAAAATATTCATTTAGTATCTCCCCCATTTTCTGTGGCTCCACACAAAGGCTGCCTTGCTGATCTTTGAGGGGCCCTATTCTCTTCCTAGTTACCCTTTTGTCCTTAATGTATTTGTAAAAACCCTTTGGATTCTCCTTAATTCTATTTGTCAAAGCTATCTCATGTCCCCGTTTTGCCCTCCTGATTTCCCTCATAAGTATACTCCTACTGCCTTTATACTCTTCTAAGGATTCACTCGATCTATCCTGTTTATACCTGACATATGCTTCCTTCTTTTTCTTAACCAAACCCTCAATTTCTTTAGTCATCCAGCATTCCCTATAGTTACCAGCTTTCCCTTTCACCCTGACAGGAATATACTTTCTCTGGATTCTTGTTATCTCATTTCTGAAGGCTTCCCATTTTCCAGCCTCCAATCAGCTTTCGAAAGTTCTTGCCTAATACCCTCAAAATTGGCCTTTAACAGAATAAATTCCATCTGTCACTGATCTGTCCACCTGACCAATCTGTTTATCAATTTAAAAGTCACAGCAACTGCTGCAGGAAAAGTAACCAGTTAATTTGACTGGAGTTTTTTTCTACTGCAGAGAAGAGGCAGCTTCTGCTGGGGAGAACAGCATACCCTCCTGTTTGTGTGTGTATGTCTCTCTCTCTCTCTCTCTCTCTGTGTCAGTGAGCCTGTAACTTGTTTCTAGGGCCAACCCGCTCCGTTAGCTGGGATCCATAGGTCTCACTTGTGAACAACTCTCTAGCTCCTGATTGGCTGTACACTGCAGGATCCCATCACCTCAAAACACACAGTTGACAAGATGAGGAAGCAAATTCCTCACTGTGAAATGATGCAGCAGCTCAGGGTAAATTTCTGTGACTAACAACAGATTTTTTTGATCCTTGTGGCTCTGTTTTTAAAGGCAGGGAAAAAAAAAACAGACACCGAGCTTACAGTGCACTTCATAAATATCATCATATTCCCTTTAACATCAGGCTGGAGAATGCTCTCATCCTCTGTGAAACTCAGATCATTTCTCACAAACCCCAGACTGAGTGGGAATGGAAGCTGCACTAAGTACTATGGCAGTGATAACATGATAGAACATAGAACATAGAAGAATACAGCGCAGTACAGGCCCTTTGGCCCTCGATGTTGCGCCGATCCAAGCCCACCTAACCTATACTAACCCACTATCCTCCATATACCTATCCAATGCCCGCTTAAATGCCCATAAAGAGGGAGAGTCCACCACTGCTACTGGCAGGGCATTCCATGAACTTACGACTCGCTGAGTGAAGAACCTACCCCTAACTTCAGTCCTATATCTACCCCCCCTTAATTTAAAGCTATGCCCCCTTGTAATACCCGACTCCATACGCGGGAAAAGGTTCACACTGTCAACCCTATCTAACCCCCTAATCATCTTGTACACCTCAATCAAGTCACCCCTAAACCTTCTTTTCTCTAATGAAAACAGCCCCAAGTGTCTCAGTCTTTCCTCATACGATCTTCCTTCCATACCAGGCAACATCCTGGTAAACCTCCTCTGCACCCGTTCCAGTGCCTCCACATCCTTCCTATAGTATGGCGACCAAAACTGCACTCAATATTCCAGATGCGGCCGCACCAGAGTCTTATACAACTGCATCATGACCTCAGGACTCCGGAACTCAATTCCTCTACCAATAAAAGCCAGTACGCCATATGCCTTCCTCACTGCACTATTTACCTGGGTGGCAACTTTCAGAGATCTGTGTACATGGACACCAAGATCCCTCTGCTCATCCACACTACCAAGTATCCGACCATTAGCCCAGTACCCCATCTTTTTGTTATTCTTCCCAAAGTGAATCACCTCACACTTAGCTACATTGAATTCCATTTGCCACCTTTCTGCCCAGCTCTGCAGCTTCTCTATATCCTGCTGTAACCTGCCACATCCTTCCTCACTGTCAACAACTCCTCCGACTTTCGTATCATCCGCAAACTTGCTCACCCAACCTTCTAACCCCTCTTCCAGGTCATTTATAAAAATGACAAACAGCAATGGTCCCAAAACAGATCCTTGCGGAACACCGCTAGTGACGGCACTCCATGAAGAAACTTTGCCATCAACTACTACCCTCTGTCTTCTTCCATCCAGCCAATTCCTAATCCAAACCTCCAACTCACCCTCAATGCCATATCTCCGTATTTTCTGCAGTAGCCTACCATGGGGAACCTTATCAAACGCCTTACTAAAATCCATATATACCACATCTACCGCTTTCCCCTCATCAACCTCCTTCGTCACCTTTTCAAAGAATTCAATAAGGTTTGTGAGGCACGACCTGCCTCACAATGATGAGATTGTAACTGGCTAATGCGGTTTGCAGTGCAGATTGGATGGACCAAATGGCCCCCTCCTGCATCATATCAATTCTATGATTCTGTGTTAACCCTGCCCCCATTCTTGTTGAGAATTGGACTGTTTGACCCTGTGATGCTTGTCTTTGCAGTTCAGTGAGTCAAGGAAGATGCTACAAAGTTGGATGGATGAAGTGGATCAGCATCTAGAGGCTCAGAAGGACATTGCTGTCGACAACAATGACATTAAACAGCAGCTCACCCAGCAACAGGTCAGCATCACAGAAAGTTGCCATAATCACATCGGGCTGTCGCTCACTACGGACGGAGATGACAGGTGATGGTTTAATCTGAGGGTCACCACACCTCACACAAAGGCAGAGGTTCAAGGAGAGTCTTTCATGGAAATGAATCCTTTATGGCTGGCACGGTGGCTCAGTGGTTAGCACTGCTGCCTCAGAGCGCCAGGGACTCAGGTTCAATTCCAGCCTTGAGTAACTGTCTGTGTGGAGTGTGCACATTCTCCCTGTGTCTGCGTGGGTTTCCCCTGGATTCTTCGGTTTCCTCCCACAGTCACAAAGATGTGCAGGTGAGGTGAATTGGCCATGCTAAATTGCCCATAGTGTGAGGTGCAGGAGTCAGGGGTAAATTTGGATAAGGGATGGGTCTGGGTGGGTTACTCTTCAGAGGGTCAGTGTGGACTTGTTGGGCCAAATGGCCTGTTTCCATAGTGTAGAGAATCTAATCTAATCTCAGTTGGTGGAAGAACAAAGAAAGTTTACAGCCCAAGAACAGGCCCTTCAGCCCTCCAAGCCTGAGCCGATCCAAATCCACTGACTAAACCTGTTGCCCAATTCCTAAGCATTTGTATCCCTCTGCTCCCCACCTACTCATGCATCTGACCAGACACATCTTAAATGAATCTAACGTGTCTGCCTCTACCACCTCTGCTGGCAACGCGTTCCAGACACCCACCACCCTCTGTGTGAGGTACTTGCTGCGTGCATCCCCCTTAAACTTTCCACCTCTCACCTTGAAAGCATGACCCCTCGTTATTGAATCCTTTACCCTGGGCAAAAGCTTGTCTCTATCCACCCTGTCTATACCCTTCGTGATTTTGTAAACCTCAGTCAGGTCTCCCCTCAATCTCCTTTTTTCTAGTGAAAATAAACCTAACCTACTCAGCCTCTCTTCATAGCTAGCACCTTCCATACCAGGCAACATCTTCGTAAACCTTCTCTGCATCCTCTCCAAAGCGTCCACATCCTATTGGTAATGTGGCGACCAGAACTGTACACAGTATTCTAAATGCGGCCAAACCAATGTCTTGTACAATTTTAACATGACCTGCCAGCTCTTATACTCAATACCCCGTCCAATTAAGGCAAGCATACCATATGCCTTCTTGACCACTCTTTCCACCTGTGCAGCAACCTTCAGGAAAAATGGACCTGATTAAATTGATTGGAATATGGGCAATAACACTGAACAACTTGCAATGATAGAGCAATTGATTTTTTTTCTGGTGAAACTATCACTCACCAACTGACAAGAAATCATAGAATCAAATAATGATCCAGCCAAGGGGAAGGACAATCAGATCATCAACCCTGTGTTTATGTAAGAGATGGCCAATTGGCTCCCCAAAGCCTATCTATCAACCACAAGGTATCACGTTCACTCCCCTTCTGAACTTTTCACTCCCCAAGCACCCCGTTCACTTTCCGTGTGCCCCGTTCACTTTCCGTGTGCCCCATTCACTCCATGTGCCCCGTTCACTTTCCGTGTGTCCTGTTCACTTTCCGTGTGCCCCGTTCACTTTCCATGTGCCCCGTTCACTTTCCGTGTGTCCCATTCACTTTCCGTGTGCCCAGTTCACTTTCCACGTGTCCCGTTCACTTTCCATGTGTCCCGTTCACTTTGCGTGTGCCCAGTTCACTTTCCACGTGTCCCGTTCACTTTCCATGTGTCCCGTTCACTTTGCGTGTGCCCAGTTCACTTTCCACGTGTCCCGTTCACTTTCCATGTGTCCCGTTCACTTTGCGTGTGCCCAGTTCACTTTCCACGTGTCCCGTTCACTTTCCATGTGCCCGTTCACTTTCCGTGTGCCCACTTTCCGTGTGCCCAGTTCACTTTCCATGTGTCCCGTTCACTTTCCGTGTGCCCCGTTCACTTTGTGTGCGCGCTGTTCACTTTCCGTGTGCCCCATTCACTTGGCATGTGCCCAATTCACTCCGTGTGCCCCATTCACTTTCCGTGTGCCCCGTTCACTCCATGTGCCATGTTCACTTTCCATGTGCCCCATTCACACCATGTGCCCCGTTCACTTTCCGTGTGCCCCGTTCACTTAGCGTGTGCACCGTTCACTTTCCATGTACCCAGTACACTTTGCGTGTGCCCTGTTCACTCCGTGTGCCCCGTTCACTCCGTGTGCCCCATTCACTTTGCGTGTGCCCCGTTCTCTTTCCATGTGCCACGTTCACTCTGTGTGCGCGGTTCACTTTGCATGTGCCCCGTTCACTTTGCGTGTGACCCGTTCACTCCGTGTGTCCTATTCACTTTGCGTGTGTCTCATTCACTTTGCGTGTGCCCCATTCACTTTGCGTGTACCCTGTTCGTTTTGGGTGTACCCTGTTCACTCCATGTGCCCCGTTCACTCCGTGTGCCCCGTTCACTCTGTGTGCCCCATTCACTTTCAGTGTGTCCCATTCACTTTCCATGTGCCCCATTCACTTTCCGTGTGCCCCATTCACTTTGCGTGTGCCCCGTTCACTTTCCATGTGCCCTGTTCACTCCATGTGCCCTGTTCACTCCATGTGTCCCTTTCACGTTCCATGTGCTCTGTTCACTCCCTGTGCCCCGTTCACTCCGTGTGCCCCGTTCACTTTCCGTGTGCCCCATTCACTTTCCGTGTGCCCCATTCACTTTCCGTGTGCCCCGTTCACTCTGTGTGCCCCATTCACTCTGTGTGCCTGGTTCACTTTGCGTGTGCCCCCGCTTACTTTCCGTGCGCCCCGTTCTCTTCCCATTTGCCCTGTTCACTTTCCATGTGCCCCGTTCACTCCGTGTGCCCCGTTCACTCTGTGTGCCTGGTTCACTTTGCGTGTGCCCCGTTTACTTTCCGTGTGCCCCGTTCGCTTTGTGTGTGCCCCGTTCACTTTCTGTGTGTCCCGTTCACTCCGTGTGCCCCGTTCACTTTCTGTGTGTCCCGTTCACTCCGTGTGCCCCGTTCACTTTGCGTGTGCCCTGTTCACTCCATGTGCCCTGTTCATTTTCCGTGTGCCCCATTCACTTTGCGTGTGCCCCGTTCACTCCGTGTGCCCTGTTCACTCCATGTACCCCGTTTACTTTGCGTCTGCCCCGTTCACTTTGCGTGTGCCCTGTTCACTCCGTGTGCCCCATTCACTTTCCGTGTTTCCTGTTCACTTTCCGTGTGCCCCATTCACTTTCCGTGTGCCCTGTTTACTTTCGGTGTGCCCCGTTTACTTTCCATGTGCCCCGTTAACTTTGCGTGTTCCCCGTTCACTTTCCGTGTTTCCTGTTCACTTTGCGTGTGCCCTATTCACTTTCCGTGTGCCCATGTTCACTCCATGTGCCCTGTTTACACCGTCTGCCCTGTTTACTTTCCGTGTGCCCCATTCACTTTCCGTGTGCCCCGTTCACTTTGTGTGTGCCCCGTTCACTTTCTGTGTGTCCTGTTCACTCCGTGTGCCCTGTTCATTTTCCGTGTGCCCCGTTCACTTTCTGTGTGTCCCGTTCACTCCGTGTGCCCCATTCACTTTACGTGTGCCCCGTTCACTCTGTGTGCCCTGTTCACTTTCCGTGTGCCCCATTCGCTTTGTGTGTGCCCTGTTTACTTTCGGTGTGCCCCGTTTACTTTCCATGTGCCCCGTTAACTTTGCGTGTTCCCCGTTCACTTTCCGTGTTTCCTGTTCACTTTGCGTGTGCCCTATTCACTTTCCGTGTGCCCATGTTCACTCCATGTGCCCTGTTTACACCGTCTGCCCTGTTTACTTTCCGTGTGCCCCATTCACTTTCCGTGTGCCCCATTCACTTTCTGTGTTTCCTGTTCACTTTCCGTGTGCCCCATTCACTTTCCGTGTGCCCCGTTCACTTTGTGTGTGCCCCGTTCACCTTCTGTGTGTCCTGTTCACTCCGTGTGCCCCATTCACTTTACGTGTGCCCCGTTCACTCTGTGTGCCCTGTTCACTTTCCGTGTGCCCCGTTCACTTTCTGTGTGTCCCGTTCACTCCGTGTGCCCCATTCACTTTACGTGTGCCCCATTCACTCTGTGTGCCCCGTTCACTTTGCGTGTGCCCTGTTCACTCCGTGTGCCCTGTTCATTTTCCGTGTGCCCCATTCACTTTACGTGTGCCCCGTTCACTCCGTGTGCCCCATTCACTTTGCGTGTGCCCTGTTCACTCCGTGTGCCCTGTTCATTTTCCGTGTGCCCCATTCACTTTACGTGTGCCCCGTTCACTCTGTGTGCCCCATTCACTTTGCGTGTGCCCTGTTCACTCCGTGTGCCCTGTTCATTTTCCGTGTGTCCCATTCACTTTACGTGTGCCCCGTTCACTCCGTGTGCCCCATTCACTTTCCGTGTGCCCTGTTTACTTTCGGTGTGCCCCGTTTACTTTCCATGTGCCCCGTTAACTTTGCGTGTTCCCCGTTCACTTTCCATGTTTCCTGTTCACTTTGCGTGTGCCCCATTCACTTTCCGTGTGCCCCGTTCACTTTGCGTGTGCCCCGTTCACTCCGTGTGCCCCATTCACTTTCCGTGTTTCCTGTTCACTTTCCGTGTGCCCCATTCACTTTCCGTGTGCCCTGTTTACTTTCGGTGTGCCCCGTTTACTTTCCATGTGCCCCGTTCACTTTGCGTGTGCCCCGTTCACTTTCCGTGTTTCCTGTTCACTTTGCGTGTGCCCCATTCATATTCCGTGTGCCCATGTTCACTCCGTGTGCCCTGTTTACACCGTCTGCCCTGTTTGCTTTCCGTGTGCCCCATTCACTTTCCGTGTGCCCCATTCACTTTCCGTGTGCCCCATTCACTTTCTGTGTTTCCTGTTCACTTTCCGTGTGCCCCATTCACTTTCCGTGTGCCCCGTTCACTTTCCGTGTGCCCAGTTCACTTTCCACGTGTCCCGTTCACTTTCCATGTGTCGCGTTCACTTTGCGTGTGCCCAGTTCACTTTCCACGTGTCCCGTTCACTTTCCGTGTGCCCGTTCACTTTCCGTGTGCCCACTTTCCGTGTGACCAGTTCACTTTCCATGTGTCCCGTTCACTTTCCGTGTGCCCCGTTCACTTTGTGTGTGCCCAATTCACTCCGTGTGCCCCATTCACTTTCCGTGTGCCCCGTTCACTCCATGTGCCCTGTTCACATTCCATGTGCCCCATTCACACCATGTGCCCCGTTCACTTTCCGTGTGCACCGTTCACTTTCCATGTACCCAGTTCACTTTGCGTGTGCCCTGTTAACTCCGTGTGCCCCGTTCACTCCGTGTGCTCCATTCACTTTCCGTGTGCCCTGTTTACTTTCGGTGTGCCCCGTTTACTTTCCATGTGCCCCGTTAACTTTGCGTGTTCCCCGTTCACTTTCCATGTTTCCTGTTCACTTTGCGTGTGCCCTATTCACTTTCCGTGTGCCCATGTTCACTCCATGTGCCCTGTTTACACCGTCTGCCCTGTTTACTTTCCGTGTGCCCCATTCACTTTCCATGTGCCCCATTCACTTTCCGTGTGCCCCATTCACTTTCCGTGTGCCCCATTCACTTTCTGTGTTTCCTGTTCACTTTCCGTGTGCCCCATTCACTTTCCGTGTGCCCCGTTCACTTTGTGTGTGCCCCGTTCACTTTCTGTGTGTCCCGATCACTCCGTGCGCCCCGTTCACTTTCCGTGTGCCCTGTTCACTCCGTGTGCCCTGTTCATTTTCCGTGTGCCCCGTTCACTTTGTGTGTGCCCCGTTCACTTTCTGTGTGTCCCGTTCACTCCGTGTGCCCCATTCACTTTACGTGTGCCCCGTTCACTCTGTGTGCCCTGTTCACTTTCCGTGTGCCCCATTCGCTTTGTGTGTGCCCCGTTCACTTTCCGTATGCCCCGTTCACTCTGTGTGCCCCGTTCACTTTGCGTGTGCCCTGTTCACTCCGTGTGCCCTGTTCATTTTCCGTGTGCCCCATTCACTTTACGTGTGCCCCGTTCACTCCGTGTGCCCCATTCACTTTGCGTGTGCCCTGTTCACTCCGTGTGCCCTGTTCATTTTCCGTGTGCCCCATTCACTTTGCGTGTGCCCCGTTCACTCCGTGTGCCCTGTTCACTCCATGTGCCCTGTTTACTTCCCGTGTGCCCCGTTCACTTTGCGTGTGCCCCGTTCACTTTGCGTGTGCCCCGTTCATTCCGTGTGCCCCATTCACTTTCCGTGTTTCCTGTTCACTTTCCGTGTGCCCATTCACTTTCCGTGTGCCCCGTTTACTTTCCGTGTACCCCGTTCACTTTGCGTGTGCCCCGTTCACTTTGCGTGTGCCCCGTTCACATTCCGTGTGCCCGTGTTCACTCTGTGTGGCCTGTTCACACCGTGTGCCCTGTTTACTTTCCGTGTGCCCCATTCACTTTCCGTGTGCCCCATTCACTTTCCATGTGCCCCATTCACTTTCCGTGTGCCCCGTTTACTTTCCGTGTGCCATGTTCATTTTCCGTGTGCCCCATTCACTTTACGTGTGCCCCGTTCACTCCGTGTGCCCCGTTCACTTTCCGTGTGCCCCATTTACTCTCCGTGTGCCCCGTTCACTTTGCGTGTGCCCCGTTCACTTTGCGTGTGCCCCGTTCACTCCGTGTGCCCCGTTCACTTTCCATGTTTCCTGTTCACTTTCCGTGTGCCCCATTCACTTTCCGTGTGCCCCGTTTACTTTCCGAGTGCCCCGTTTGCTTTCCATGTGCCCCGTTCACTTTCCGTGTTTCCTGTTCACTTTCCGTGTGCCCCGTTCACTTTCCGTGTTTCCTGTTCACTTTCCATGTGCCCCATTCACTTTCCGTGTGCCCATGTTCACTTCGTGTGCCCCATTCACTCCGTGTGCCCCATTCACTTTCCGTGTGCCCCATTCACTTTGCATGTACCCGTTCACTTTGCGTGTGCCCCGTTCAGTCCGTGTATCCTATTCACTTTCTGTGTGGCCCATTCACTTTCCATGTGCCCCATTCACTTTCCGTGTGCCCCATTCACTTTGCATGTACCCGTTCACTTTGCGTGTGCCCCGTTCAGTCTGTGTGTCCTATTCACTTTCCGTGTGCCCCATTTACTCTCCGTGTGCCCCGTTCACTTTCCGTGTTTCCTGTTCACATTCCGTGTGCTCTGTTCACTCCGTGTGCCCCGTTCACTCTGTGTACCCCGTTTACTTTCCATGTGCCCCATTCACTTTCCGTGTGCCCCATTCACTTTGCGTGTGCTCTGTTCACTCCGTGTGCCCCGTTCACTCCGTGTGCCCCATTCACTTTCCGTGTGCCCCATTCACTTTGCGTGTGCCCCCCCTTACTTTCCGTGTGCCCTGTTCACTCCATGTGCCCCGTTCACTCCGTGTGCCCCGTTCACTCTGTGTGCCTGGTTCACTTTGCGTGTGCCCCGTTTACTTTCTGTGTGTCCCGTTCACTCCGTGTGCCCCATTCACTTTCTGTGTGTCCCGTTCACTCCGTGTGCCCCGTTCACTTTGCGTGTGCCCCGTTCACTCCGTGTGCCCTGTTCACTTTCCGTGTGCCCCATTCACTTTCCGTGTGCCCCGTTCACTTTGCGTGTGCCCCGTTCACTCCGTGTGCCCCATTCACTTTCCGTGTTTCCTGTTCACTTTCCGTGTGCCCCATTCACTTTCCGTGTGCCCTGTTTACTTTCGGTGTGCCCCGTTTACTTTCCATGTGCCCCGTTCACTTTGCGTGTGCCCCGTTCACCTTCCGTGTTTCCTGTTCACTTTGCGTGTGCCCCATTCATATTCCGTGTGCCCATGTTCACTCCGTGTGCCCTGTTTACACCGTCTGCCCTGTTTGCTTTCCGTGTGCCCCATTCACTTTCCGTGTGCCCCATTCACTTTCCGTGTGCCCCATTCACTTTCTGTGTTTCCTGTTCACTTTCCGTGTGCCCCATTCACTTTCCGTGTGCCCCGTTCACTTTCCGTGTGCCCAGTTCACTTTCCACGTGTCCCGTTCACTTTCCATGTGTCGCGTTCACTTTGCGTGTGCCCAGTTCACTTTCCACGTGTCCCGTTCACTTTCCGTGTGCCCGTTCACTTTCCGTGTGCCCACTTTCCGTGTGACCAGTTCACTTTCCATGTGTCCCGTTCACTTTCCGTGTGCCCCGTTCACTTTGTGTGTGCCCAATTCACTCCGTGTGCCCCATTCACTTTCCGTGTGCCCCGTTCACTCCATGTGCCCTGTTCACATTCCATGTGCCCCATTCACACCATGTGCCCCGTTCACTTTCCGTGTGCACCGTTCACTTTCCATGTACCCAGTTCACTTTGCGTGTGCCCTGTTAACTCCGTGTGCCCCGTTCACTCCGTGTGCTCCATTCACTTTCCGTGTGCCCTGTTTACTTTCGGTGTGCCCCGTTTACTTTCCATGTGCCCCGTTAACTTTGCGTGTTCCCCGTTCACTTTCCATGTTTCCTGTTCACTTTGCGTGTGCCCTATTCACTTTCCGTGTGCCCATGTTCACTCCATGTGCCCTGTTTACACCGTCTGCCCTGTTTACTTTCCGTGTGCCCCATTCACTTTCCATGTGCCCCATTCACTTTCCGTGTGCCCCATTCACTTTCTGTGTTTCCTGTTCACTTTCCGTGTGCCCCATTCACTTTCCGTGTGCCCCGTTCACTTTGTGTGTGCCCCGTTCACTTTCTGTGTGTCCCGATCACTCCGTGCGCCCCGTTCACTTTCCGTGTGCCCTGTTCACTCCGTGTGCCCTGTTCATTTTCCGTGTGCCCCGTTCACTTTGTGTGTGCCCCGTTCACTTTCTGTGTGTCCCGTTCACTCCGTGTGCCCCATTCACTTTACGTGTGCCCCGTTCACTCTGTGTGCCCTGTTCACTTTCCGTGTGCCCCATTCGCTTTGTGTGTGCCCCGTTCACTTTCCGTATGCCCCGTTCACTCTGTGTGCCCCGTTCACTTTGCGTGTGCCCTGTTCACTCCGTGTGCCCTGTTCATTTTCCGTGTGCCCCATTCACTTTACGTGTGCCCCGTTCACTCCGTGTGCCCCATTCACTTTGCGTGTGCCCTGTTCACTCCGTGTGCCCTGTTCATTTTCCGTGTGCCCCATTCACTTTGCGTGTGCCCCGTTCACTCCGTGTGCCCTGTTCACTCCATGTGCCCTGTTTACTTCCCGTGTGCCCCGTTCACTTTGCGTGTGCCCCGTTCACTTTGCGTGTGCCCCATTCATTCCGTGTGCCCCATTCACTTTCCGTGTTTCCTGTTCACTTTCCGTGTGCCCCATTCACTTTCCGTGTGCCCCGTTTACTTTCCGTGTGCCCCGTTCACTTTGCGTGTGCCCCGTTCACTTTGCGTGTGCCCCGTTCACATTCCGTGTGCCCATGTTCACTCTGTGTGGCCTGTTCACACCGTGTGCCCTGTTTACTTTCCGTGTGCCCCATTCACTTTCCATGTGCCCCATTCACTTTCCGTGTGCCCCGTTCACTTTCCGTGTGCCCCGTTTACTTTCTGTGTGCCCTGTTCATTTTCCGTGTGCCCCATTCACTTTACGTGTGCCCCGTTCACTCCGTGTGCCCCGTTCACTTTCCGTGTGCCCCATTTACTCTCCGTGTGCCCCGTTCACTTTGCGTGTGCCCCGTTCACTTTGCGTGTGCCCCGTTCACTCCGTGTGCCCCGTTCACTTTCCATGTTTCCTGTTCACTTTCCGTGTGCCCCATTCACTTTCCGTGTGCCCCGTTTACTTTCCGAGTGCCCCGTTTGCTTTCCATGTGCCCCGTTCACTTTGCATGTGCCCCGTTCACTTTGCGTGTGACCCGTTCACTCCGTGTGTCCTATTCACTTTGCGTGTGTCTCATTCACTTTGCGTGTGCCCCATTCACTTTGCGTGTGCCCTGTTCGTTTTGCGTGTACCCTGTTCACTCCATGTGCCCCGTTCACTCCGTATGCCCTGTTCCCTTTCCATGTGCCCCGTTCACTTTCCATGTGCCCTGTTCATTCCGTGTGCCCCGTTCACTCCGTGTGCCCCATTCACTTTGCGTGTGCCCCGTTCTCTTTCCATGTGCCACGTTCACTCTGTGTGCGCGGTTCACTTTGCATGTGCCCCGTTCACTTTGCGTGTGACCCGTTCACTCCGTGTGTCCTATTCACTTTGCGTGTGCCCCATTCACTTTGCGTGTGCCCTGTTCGTTTTGCGTGTACCCTGTTCACTCCATGTGCCCCGTTCACTCCGTATGCCCTGTTCACTTTCCATGTGCCCCGTTCACTCCGTGTGCCCCGTTCACTCCGTGTGGCCCGTTCACTCTGTGTGCCTGGTTCACTTTGCGTGTGCCCCGCCTTACTTTCCGTGTGCCCCGTTCACTTTCCATGTGCCCCGTTCACTCCGTGTGCCCCGTTCACTCTGTGTGCCTGGTTCACTTTGCGTGTGCCCCGTTCGCTTTGTGTGTGCCCCGTTCACTTTCTGTGTGTCCCGTTCACTCCGTGTGCCCCATTCACTTTGCGTGTGCCCCGTTCACTCCGTGTGCCCTGTTCACTCCATGTGCCCCGTTTACTTCCCGTGTGCCCCGTTCACTTTGCGTGTGCCCCGTTCACTTTCCGTGTTTCCTGTTCACTTTGCGTGTGCCCCGTTCACTTTCCGTGTTTCCTGTTCACTTTGCGTGTGCCCCGTTTACTTTCCATGTGCCCCGTTCACTTTGCGTGTGCCCCGTTCACTTTCCGTGTTTCCTGTTCACTTTGCGTGTGCCCCGTTCACTTTCCGTGTGCCCATGTTCACTCCGTGTGCCCTGTTTACACCGTCTGCCCTGTTTACTTTCCGTGTGCCCCATTCACTTTCCGTGTTTCCTGTTCACTTTCCGTGTGCCCCATTCACTTTCTGTGTTTCCTGTTCACTTTCCGTGTGCCCCATTCACTTTCCATGTGCCCCGTTCACTTTGTGTGTGCCCCGTTCACTTTCTGTGTGTCCCGTTCACTCCGTGTGCCCCGTTCACTTTGCGTGTGCCCTGTTCACTCCGTGTGCCCTGTTCATTTTCCGTGTGCCCCGTTCACTTTGTGTGTGCCCCGTTCACTTTCCGTATGCCCCGTTCACTCTGTGTGCCCTGTTCACTTTGCGTGTGCCCCATTCACTTTACGTGTGCCCCGTTCACTCCGTGTGCCCCATTCACTTTACGTGTGCCCCGTTCACTCCGTGTGCCCCGTTCACTTTACGTGTGCCCTGTTCACTCCGTGTGCCCTGTTCATTTTCCGTGTGCCCCATTCACTTTACGTGTGCCCCGTTCACTCCGTGTGCCCCATTCACTTTACGTGTGCCCCGTTCACTCCGTGTGCCCCGTTCACTTTACGTGTGCCCTGTTCACTCCGTGTGCCCTGTTCATTTTCCGTGTGCCCCATTCACTTTGCGTGTGCCCCGTTCACTCCGTGTGCCCTGTTCACTCCATGTGCCCTGTTTACTTCCCGTGAGCCCGGTTCACTTTGCGTGTGCCCCGTTCACTCCGTGTGCCCCATTCACTTTCCGTGTTTCCTGTTCACTTTCCGTGTGCCCCATTCACTTTCCGTGTGCCCCGTTTACTTTCCGTGTGCCCCGTTCACTTTGCGTGTGCCCCGTTCACTTTGCGTGTGCCCTGTTCACATTCCATGTGCCCATGTTCACTCCCTGTGCCCTGTTCACACCGTGTGCCCTGTTTACTTTCTGTGTGCCCCATTCACTTTCCGTGTGCCCCATTCACTTTCCATGTGCCCCATTCACTTTCCGTGTGCCCCATTCACTTTCCGTGTGCCCCGTTTACTTTCCGTGTGCCCTGTTCATTTTCCGTGTGCCCCATTCACTTTACGTGTGCCCTGTTCACTCCGTGTGCCCCGTTCACTCCATGTGCCCCGTTTACTTCCCATGTGCCCCGTTCACTTTGCGTGTGCTCCGTTCACTTTGCGTGTGCCCCGTTCACTCCGTGTGCCCCGTTCACTCCGTGTGCCCCGTTCACTTTCCGTGTTTCCTGTTCACTTTCCGTGTGCCCCATTCACTTTCCGTGTGCCCATGTTCACTCCGTGTGCCCCATTCACTTTACGTGTGCCCTGTTCACTCCGTGTGCCCCGTTCACTCCATGTGCCCCGTTTACTTCCCATGTGCCCCGTTCACTTTGCGTGTGCTCCGTTCACTTTGCGTGTGCCCCGTTCACTCCGTGTGCCCCGTTCACTCCGTGTGCCCCGTTCACTTTCCGTGTTTCCTGTTCACTTTCCGTGTGCCCCATTCACTTTCCGTGTGCCCATGTTCACTCCATGTGCCCCATTCACTTCCCGTGTGCCCCATTCACCTTGCATGTACCCTTTCACTTTGCGTGTGCCCCGTTCAGTCTGTGTGTCCTATTCACTTTCCGTGTCCCCTGTTCACTCTCCGTGTGCCCCGTTCACTCCGTGTGCCCCGTTCACTCTGTGTGCCTGGTTCACTTTGCGTCTGCCCCGTTCAGTCCGTGTGTCCTATTCACTTTCCGTGTGCCTGGTTCACTTTCCGTGTGCCCTGTTCACTCCGTGTTCCTCATTCACTTTCCGTGTGCCCCGTTCACTTTCCGTGTTCCCCGTTCACTTTCCGTGTGCCCTGTTCACTCTGTGTGCCCCGTTCACTCTGTGTGCCTGGTTCACTTTGCGTGTGCCCCGTTCAGTCCGTGTGCCCCGTTCACTCTGTGTGCCCCGTTGACTCTGTGTGCCCCGTTCACTTTCCGTGTGCCCCGTTCACTCCGTGTGCCCCGTTCACTTTACGTGTGCCCTGTTCACTCCGTGTGCCCTGTTCATTTTCCGTGTGCCCCATTCACTTTGCGTGTGCCCCGTTCACTCCGTGTGCCCTGTTCACTCCATGTGCCCTGTTTACTTCCCGTGTGCCCCGTTCACTTTGCGTGTGCCCCGTTCACTCCGTGTGCCCCATTCACTTTCCGTGTTTCCTGTTCACTTTCCGTGTGCCCCATTCACTTTCCGTGTGCCCCGTTTACTTTCCGTGTGCCCCGTTTACTTTCCGTGTGCCCCGTTCACTTTGCGTGTGCCCCGTTCACTTTGTGTGTGCCCTGTTCACATTCCATGTGCCCATGTTCACTCCCTGTGCCCTGTTCACACCGTGTGCCCTGTTTACTTTCTGTGTGCCCCATTCACTTTCCGTGTGCCCCATTCACTTTCCATGTGCCCCATTCACTTTCCGTGTGCCCCATTCACTTTCCGTGTGCCTCGTTTACTTTCCGTGTGCCCTGTTCATTTTCCGTGTGCCCCATTCACTTTACGTGTGCCCTGTTCACTCCGTGTGCCCCGTTCACTCCATGTGCCCCGTTTACTTCCCATGTGCCCCGTTCACTTTGCGTGTGCTCCGTTCACTTTGCGTGTGCCCCGTTCACTCCGTGTGCCCCGTTCACTCCGTGTGCCCCGTTCACTTTCCATGTTTCCTGTTCACTTTCCATGTGCCCCATTCACTTTCCGTGTGCCCCGTTTACTTTCCGAGTGCCCCGTTTGCTTTCCATGTGCCCCGTTCACTTTGCTTGTGCCCCGTTCACTTTCCGTGTTTCCTGTTCACTTTCCGTGTGCCCCGTTCACTTTCCGTGTTTCCTGTTCACTTTCCGTGTGCCCCATTCACTTTCCGTGTGCCCATGTTCACTCCGTGTGCCCCATTCACTCCGTGTGCCCCATTCACTTCCCGTGTGCCCCATTCACTTTGCATGTACCCGTTCACTTTGCGTGTGCCCCGTTCAGTCCGTGTGTCCTATTCACTTTCTGTGTGGCCCATTCACTTTCCATGTGCCCCATTCACTTTCCGTGTGCCCCATTCACTTTGCATGTACCCGTTCACTTTGCGTGTGCCCCGTTCAGTCTGTGTGTCCTATTCACTTTCCGTGTCCCCTGTTCACTCTCCGTGTGCCCCGTTCACTCTGTGTGCCCCGTTCACTTTCCGTGTTCCCTGTTCACTTTCCGTGTGCCCTGTTCACTCCGTGTGCCCCGTTCACTCCGTGTGCCCCGTTCACTCTGTGTGCCTGGTTCACTTTGCGTCTGCCCCGTTCAGTCCGTGTGTCCTATTCACTTTCCGTGTGCCTGGTTCACTTTCCGTGTGCCCTGTTCACTCCGTGTTCCTCATTCACTTTCCGTGTGCCCCGTTCACTTTCCGTGTTCCCCGTTCACTTTCCGTGTGCCCTGTTCACTCCGTGTGCCCCGTTCACTCCGTGTGCCCCGTTCACTCTGTGTGCCTGGTTCACTTTGCGTGTGCCCCGTTCAGTCCGTGTGCCCCATTCACTCCGTGTGCCCCGTTCACTCTGTGTGCCCCGTTCACTTTCCGTGTGCCCCGTTTACTTTCCGTGTGCCCTGTTTACTTTCCGTGTGCCCCATTCACTTTATGTGTGCCCCGTTCACTTTCCGTGTGCCCTGTTCACTCTGTGTGCCCTGTTCATTTTCCGTGTGCCCCATTCACTTTGCGTGTGCCCCGTTCACTCCGTGTGCCCTGTTCACTTTGCGTGTGCCCTGTTCACTTTGCGTGTGCCCCGTTCACTTTGCGTGTGCCCTGTTCACTCCGTGTGCCCCGTTCACGTTCCGTGTGCCCCGTTCACTTTGCGTGTGCCCCGTTCACTTTCCGTGTTTCCTGTTCACTTTGCGTGTGCCCCGTTCACATTCCGTGTGCCCATGTTCACTCCGTGTACCCCGTTCACTCCGTGTGCCCCATTCACTTTCCGTGTTTCCTGTTCATTTTCCGTGTGTCCCATTCACTTTCCATGTGCCCCATTCACTTTCCGTGTGCCCCATTCACTTTCCGTGTGCCCCATTCACTTTGCGTGTGCCCTGTTCACTTTCCATGTGCCCTGTTCACTCCATGAGTCCCTTTCACGTTCCATGTGCTCTGTTCACTCCGTGTGCCCCGTTCACTCCGTGTGCCCCGTTCACTTTCCGTGTACCCCGTTCACTTTCCGTGTGCCCCGTTCACTCCGTGTACCCCGTTCACTCCGTGTGCCCCGTTCACTTTGCGTGTGCCCTGTTCACTCCGTGTGCCCCGTTCATTTTCCATGTGCCCCATTCACTTTCCGTGTGCCCGGTTCACTCTGTGTGCCCTGTTCATTTTGCGTGCTCCCTGTTCACTCCGTGTGCCCTGTTCACTTTGCGTGTGCCCCGTTCACTTTCCGTATGCCCCGTTCACTCTGTGTGCCCTGTTTTCTTTCCGTGTGCCCCGTTCGCTTTGTGTGTGCCCTGTTCACTTTCTGTGTGTCCCGTTCACTCCGTGTGCCCCGTTCACTTTGCGTGCTCCCTGTTCACTCCGTGTGCCCTGTTCATTTTCCGTGTGCCCCATTCACTTTCCGTGTGCCCCGTTCACTCCGTGTGCCCTGTTCACTCCATGTGCCCTGTTTACGTCCCGTGTGCCCCGTTCACTTTGCGTGTGCCCCTTTCACTTTGCATGTGCCCCGTTCACTCCGTGTGCCCCATTCACTTTCCATGTTTCCTGTTCACTTTCCGTGTGCCCCATTCACTTTCCGTGTGCCCCGTTTACTTTCCGTGTGCCCCGTTTACTTTCCATGTGCCCCGTTTACTTTCCATGTGCCCCGTTCACTTTCCGTGTTTCCTGTTCACTTTGCGTGTGCCCCGTTCACATTCCGTGTGCCCATGTTCACTCCATGTGCCCTGTTCACTCGGTGTGCCCCATTTACTTTCCATGTGCCCCGTTCACTTTCTGTGTGCCCCATTCACTTTCCATGTGCCCCATTCACTTTCCGTGTGCCCCATTCACTTTGCGTGTGCCCCGTTCACTTTCCATGTGCCCTGTTCACTCCGTGTGCCCCGTTCACTCTGTGTACCCCGTTCACTTTCCGTGTGCCCCATTCACTTTCCGTGTGCCCCATTCACTCCGTGTGCCCCGTTCACTCTATGTGCCTGGTTCACTTTGCGTGTGCCCCGTTTACTTTCCGTGTGCCATGTTCACTTTCCATGTGCCCCGTTCATTTTCATTGTGCCCTGTTCACTCCGTGTGCCCCGTTCACTCCGTGTGCCCCGTTCACTCTATGTGCCTGGTTCACTTTCCGTGTGCCTCGTTCACTTTCCGTGTGCCTCGTTCACTTCCCGTGTGCCCCGTTCACTTTCCGTGTGCCCCGTTCACTTTGAGTGTGCCCTGTTCACTTTCCGTGTGCCCCGTTCACTTTGAGTGTGCCCCGTTCACTTTCCGTGTGCCCCGTTCACTTTCCGTGTGCCCTGTTCACTTTGCATGTGCCCCGTTTACTTTCCGTGTGCCCCTTTCACTCCGTGTGCCTCGTTCACTTTCCATGTTTCCTGTTCACTTTCCATGTTTCCTGTTCACTTTCCGTGTGCCCCGTTTACTTTCCATTTGCCCTGTTCACTTTGCTTGTGCCCCGTTCACTTTCCGTGTTTCCTGTTCACTTTGCGTGTGCCCCGTTCACATTCCGTGTGCCCATGTTCACTCCGTGTGCCCTGTTCACACCATGTGCCCCGTTTACTTTCTGTGTGCCGCGTTCACTTTCCATGTGCCCTGTTCACTCCATGTGTCCCGTTCACGTTCCATGTGCCCTGTCCACTCCGTGTGCCCCGTTCACTTTCCGTGTGCCCGTTTCACTCTGTGTGCCCTCTTCACTTTCCGTGTGCCCCGTTCACTTTGAGTGTGCCCCGTTCACTTTCCGTGTGCCCCGTTCACTCTGTGTGCCCTGTTCACTTTCCGTGTGCCCCGTTTACTTTCCGTGTGCCCTGTTTACTTTCCATGTGCCCCATTCACTTTGCTTGTGCCCCGTTCACTTTCCGTGTTTCCTGTTCACTTTCCGTGTGCCCCGTTCACTCCGTGTGCCCTGTTCACTCCATGTGCCCTGTTTACGTCCCGTGTGCCCCGTTCACTTTGCGTGTGCCCCTTTCACTTTGCGTGTGCCCCGTTCACTCCGTGTGCCCTGTTCATTTTCCATGTGCCCCATTCACTTTGCGTGTGCCCCGTTCACTCCGTGTGCCCTGTTCACTCCATGTGCCCTGTTTACTTCCCGTGTGCCCCGTTCACTTTGCGTGTGCCCCGTTCACTTTGCGTGTGCCCCGTTCACTTTGCGTGTACCCCGTTCACTCCGTGTGCCCCATTCACTTTCCGTGTTTCCTGTTCACTTTCCGTGTGCCCCATTCACTTTCCGTGTGCCCCGTTTACTTTCCATGTGCCCCGTTCACTTTGCGTGTGCCCCGTTCACTTTCCGTGTTTCCTGTTCACTTTGCGTGTGCCCCGTTCACATTCCGTGTGCCCATGTTCACTCCGTGTGCCCTGTTCACACCGTGTGCTCCGTTTACTTTCCGTGTGCCGCGTTCACTTTCCATGTGCCCCATTCACTTTCCGTGTGCCCCATTCACTTTCCATGTGCCCTGTTCACTCCATGTGTCCCGTTCATTTTCATTGTGCCCTGTTCACTCCGTGTGCCCCGTTCACTCTGTGTGCCTGGTTCACTTTGCGTGTGCCCCGTTTACTTTCCGTGTGCCATGTTCACTTTCCATGTGCCCGGTTCGTTTTCATTGTGCCCTGTTCACTTTCCGTGTGCCTCGTTCACTTCCCGTGTGCCCCGTTCACTCTGTGTGCCCTGTTCACTTTGCGTATGCCCTGTTCACTTTGAGTGTGCCCCGTTCACTTACCGTGTGCCCCGTTCACTCTGTGTGCCCTGTTCACTTTGCGTGTGCCCCGTTCACTTTGAGTGTGCCCCGTTCACTTTCCGTGTGCCCCGTTCACTCCGTGTGCCCTGTTCATTTTCCGTGTGCCCCATTCACTTTGCGTGTGCCCCGTTCACTCTGTGTGCCCTGTTCACTTTGCGTGTGCCCCGTTCACTTTGAGTGTGCCCCATTCACTTTGCGTGTGCCCCGTTCACTCCGTGTGCCCCATTCACTTTGCGTGTTTCCTGTTCACTTTCCGTGTGCCCCATTCACTTTCCGTGTGCCCTGTTTACTTTCAGTGTGCCCCGTTTACTTTCCATGTGCCCCGTTCACTTTCCGTGTTTCCTGTTCACTTTCCGTGTGCCCCGTTCACTTTCCGTGTTTCCTGTTCACTTTCCGTGTGCCCCATTCACTTTCCGTGTGCCCCATTCACTTCCCGTGTGCCCCATTCACTTTGCATGTACCCGTTCACTTTGCGTGTGCCCCATTCAGTCCGTGTGTCCTATTCACTTTCTGTGTGGCCCATTCACTTTCCGTGTGCCCCATTCACTTTCCGTGTGCCCCATTCACTTCCCGTGTGCCCCATTCACTTTGCATGTACCCGTTCAATTTGCGTGTGCCCCATTCAGTCCGTGTGTCCTATTCACTTTCCATGTGCCCCATTCACTTTGCGTGTGCCCCGTTCAGTCTGTGTGACCTATTCACATTCCGTGTGCCCCGTTCACTTCGCACCTGCCCCGTTCACTTTCCGTGTTCCCCGTTCACTTTCCGTGTTCCCCGTTCACTTTCCGTGTGCCCTGTTCACTTTCCCTGTGCCCCGTTCACTTTCCGTGTTCCCCGTTCACTTTCCGTGTGCCCTGTTCACTCCATGTGCCCATGTTCACTCCGTGTGCCCCATTCACTCTGTGTGCCCCGTTCACTCCGTGTGCCCCGTTCACTCTGTGTGCCCCGTTCACTCTGTGTGCCCCATTCACTCCGTGTGCCCCGTTCACTCCGTGTGCCCCGTTCACTCCGTGTGCCCCGTTCACTCCGTGTGCCCCGTTCACTTTGCGTGTGCCTGGTTCACTTTCCGTGTGCCCCGTTCACTCCGTGTGCCCCGTTCACTTTCCATGTTTCCTGTTCACTTTCCATGTGCCCCGTTCACTTTCCGTGTGCCCCGTTCACTTTCCGTGTTTCCTGTTCACTTTCCGTGTGCCCTGTTCACTCCGTGTGCCCCGTTCACTCCGTGTGCCCCATTCACTCTGTGTGCCTGGTTCACTTTGCGTGTGCCCCGTTCACTCCGTGTGCCCCGTTCACTTTCCATGTTTCCTGTTCACTTTCCATGTGCCCCGTTCACTTTCCGTGTGCCCCGTTCACTTTCCGTGTTTCCTGTTCACTTTCCGTGTGCCCCGTTCACTTTCCGTGTTTCCTGTTCACTTTCCGTGTGCCCCATTCACTTTCCGTGTGCCCATGTTCACTCCGTGTGCCCCATTCACTCCGTGTGCCCCATTCACTTTCCGTGTGCCCCATTCACTTCCCGTGTGCCCCATTCACTTTGCATGTACCCGTTCACTTTGCGTGTGCCCCGTTCAGTCCGTGTGTCCTATTCACTTTCTGTGTGGCCCATTCACTTTCCATGTGCCCCATTCACTTTGCGTGTGCCCCATTCACTTTGCATGTACCCGTTCACTTTGCGTGTGCCCCGTTCAGTCTGTGTGTCCTATTCACTTTCCGTGTCCCCTGTTCACTCTCCGTGTGCCCCGTTCACTCCGTGTGCCCCATTCACTTTCCGTGTGCCCCATTCACTTTGCATGTACCCGTTCACTTTGCGTGTGCCCCGTTCAGTCTGTGTGTCCTATTCACTTTCCGTGTCCCCTGTTCACTCTCCGTGTGCCCCGTTCAGTCCGTGTTCCTCATTCACTTTGCGTGTGCCCTGTTCACTCCGTGTGCCCCGTTCACTCCGTGTGCACCGTTAACTCCGTGTGCCCCATTCACTTTGCGTGTGCCTGGTTCACTTTCCATGTTCCCTGTTCACTCTGTGTGCCCCGTTCACTCTGTGTGCCCGTTCACTTTCCGTGTGCCCCATTCACTCCGTGTGCCCCGTTCACTCTGTGTGCCCGTTCACTTTCCGTGTGCCCCGTTTACTTTCCGTGTGCCCCATTCACTTTATGTGTGCCCCGTTTACTTTCCGTGTGCCCCATTCACTTTATGTGTGCCCCGTTTACTTTCCGTGTGCCCCATTCACTTTATGTGTGCCCCGTTCACTCCGTGTGCCCCATTCACTCCGTGTGCCCCGTTCACTCCGTGTGCCCCGTTCACTCTGTGTGCCCTGTTCATTTTCTGTGTGCCCCATTCACTTTGCGTGTGCCCCGTTCACTCCGTGTGCCCTGTTCACTTTGCGTGTGCCCTGTTCACTTTGCGTGTGCACCGTTCACTTTGCGTGTGCCCTGTTCATTTTCCGTGTGCCCCATTCACTTTACGTGTGCCCCGTTCATTCCTGAAGAAGGGCTTATGCCCGAAACGTCAATTCTCCTGTTCCCTGGATGCTGCCTGACCTGCTGCGCTTTTCCAGCAACACATTTCCAGCTCTAATCCCCAACATCTGCAGACCTCACTTTCTCCTCCATTCACTCCGTGTGCCCCGTTCACTTTCCGTGTGCCCCGTTCACTCTGTGTGCCCTGTTCACTTTCCGTGTGCCCCGTTCACTTTCCGTGTGCCCTGTTCACGTTCCGTGTGCCCCGTTTAATTTCCGTGTGCCCCGTTCACTTTCTGTGTGTCCCGTTCACTTTGCGTGTGCCCCGTTCACTCCGTGTGCCCTGTTCACTTTGCGTGTGCCCTGATCACTTTCTGTGTGTCCCGTTCACTCCGTGTGCCCCGTTCACTTTGCGTGTGCCCTGTTCACTCCGTGTGCCCTGTTCATTTTCCGTGTGCCCCGTTCACTTTGCGTGTGCCCCGTTCACTCCGTGTGCCCTGTTCACTCCATGTGCCCTGTTTACTTCCCGTGTGCCCCGTTCACTTTGCGTGTGCCTCGTTCACTTTGCGTGTGCCCCGTTCACTTTGCGTGTACCCCGTTCACTCCGTGTGCCCCATTCACTTTCCGTGTTTCCTGTTCACTTTCCTTGTGTCCCATTCACTTTCCATGTGCCCCATTCACTTTCCGTGTGCCCCATTCACTTTCCGTGTGCCCCATTCACTTTGCGTGTGCCCTGTTCACTTTCCATGTGCCCTGTTCACTCCATGTGTCCCTTTCACGTTCCATGTGCTCTGTTCACTCCGTGTGCCCCGTTCACTCCGTGTGCCCCGTTCACTTTCCGTGTGCCCCGTTCACTCCGTGTGCCCCGATCACTCCGTGTGCCTGGTTCACTTTGCGTGTGCCCCATTCACTTTCCGTGTGCCCCGTTCGCTTTGTGTGTGCCCCGTTCACTTTCTGTGTGTCCCGTTCACTTTGCGTGTGCCCCGTTCACTCCGTGTGCCCTGTTCACTTTGCGTGTGCCCTGATCACTTTCTGTGTGTCCCGTTCACTCCGTGTGCCCCGTTCACTTTGCGTGTGCCCTGTTCACTCCGTGTGCCCTGTTCATTTTCCATGTGCCCCATTCACTTTGCGTGTGCCCCGTTCACTCCGTGTGCCCTGTTCACTCCATGTGCCCTGTTTACTTCCCGTGTGCCCCGTTCACTTTGCGTGTGCCCCGTTCACTTTGCGTGTGCCCCGTTCACTTTGCGTGTACCCCGTTCACTCCGTGTGCCCCATTCACTTTCCGTGTTTCCTGTTCACTTTCCTTGTGTCCCATTCACTTTCCATGTGCCCCATTCACTTTCCGTGTGCCCCATTCACTTTCCGTGTGCCCCATTCACTTTGCGTGTGCCCTGTTCACTTTCCATGTGCCCTGTTCACTCCATGTGTCCCTTTCACGTTCCATGTGCTCTGTTCACTCCGTGTGCCCCGTTCACTCCGTGTGCCCCGTTCACTTTCCGTGTGCCCCGTTCACTCCGTGTGCCCCGATCACTCCGTGTGCCTGGTTCACTTTGCGTGTGCCCCATTCACTTTCCGTGTGCCCCGTTCGCTTTGTGTGTGCCCCGTTCACTTTCTGTGTGTCCCGTTCACTTTGCGTGTGCCCCGTTCACTCCGTGTGCCCTGTTCACTTTGCGTGTGCCCTGATCACTTTCTGTGTGTCCCGTTCACTCCGTGTGCCCCGTTCACTTTGCGTGTGCCCTGTTCACTCCGTGTGCCCTGTTCATTTTCCATGTGCCCCATTCACTTTGCGTGTGCCCCGTTCACTCCGTGTGCCCTGTTCACTCCATGTGCCCCGTTTACTTCCTGTGTGCCCTGTTCATTTTCCGTGTGCCCCATTCACTTTACGTGTGCCCCGTTCACTCTGTGTGTCCTGTTCACTTTCCGTGTGCCCTGTTCACTTTCCGTATGCCCCGTTCACTCTGTGTGCCCTGTTCACTTTGCGTGTGCCCTGTTTTCTTTCCGTGTGCCCCGTTCGCTTTGTGTGTGCCCTGTTCACTTTGCGTGTGCCCTATTCACTCCGTGTGCCCTGTTCATTTTCCGTGTGCCCTGTTCACTTTCTGTGTGTCCCGTTCACTCCGTGTGCCCCGTTCACTTTGCATGCTCCCTGTTCACTCCATGTGCCCTGTTCATTTTCCGTGTGCCCCATTCACTTTCCGTGTGCCCCGTTCACTCCGTGTGCCCTGTTCACTCCATGTGCCCTGTTTACGTCCCGTGTGCCCCGTTCACTTTGCGTGTGCCCCTTTCACTTTGCGTGTGCCCCGTTCACTCCGTGTGCCCCATTCACTTTCCGTGTTTCCTGTTCACTTTCCGTGTGCCCCATTCACTTTTCGTGTGCCCCGTTTACTTTCCGTGTGCCCCGTTTACTTTCCATGTGCCCCGTTCACTTTGCGTGTGCCCCGTTCACTTTCCGTGTTTCCTGTTCACTTTGCGTGTGCCCCATTCACATTCCGTGTGCCCATGTTCACTCCGTGTGCCCTGTTCACACCGTGTGCCCCATTTACTTTCCGTGTGCCCCGTTCACTTTCTGTGTGCCCCATTCACTTTCCATGTGCCCCATTCACTTTCCGTGTGCCCCATTCACTTTCCGTGTGCCCCGTTCACTTTCCATGTGCCCTGTTCACTCCGTGTGCCCCGTTCACTCCGTGTACCCCGTTCACTTTCCGTGTGCCCCATTCACTTTCCGTGTGCCCCGTTCACTCCGTGTGCCCCGTTCACTCTATGTGCCTGGTTCACTTTGCGTGTGCCCCGTTTACTTTCCGTGTGCCATGTTCACTTTCCATGTGCCCCGTTCATTTTCATTGTGCCTTGTTCACTCCGTGTGCCCCGTTCACTCCGTGTGCCCCGTTCACTCTATGTGCCTGGTTCACTTTGCGTGTGCCCCGTTTACTTTCCGTGTGCCATGTTCACTTTCCATGTGCCCCGTTCATTTTCATTGTGCCCTGTTCACTCCGTGTGCCCCGTTCACTCTGTGTGCCTGGTTCACTTTCCGTGTGCCTCGTTCACTTCCCGTGTGCCTCGTTCACTTCCCGTGTGCCCCGTTCACTTTCCGTGTGCCCCGTTCACTTTCCGTGTGCCCCTGTTCACTCTGTGTGCCCTGTTCACTTTCCGTGTGCCCCGTTCACTTTGAGTGTGCCCCGTTCACTTTCCGTGTGCCCCGTTCACTTTGAGTGTGCCCCATTCACTTTCCATGTGCCCTGTTCACTCCGTGTGCCCCGTTCACTCCGTGTGCCCCGTTCACTTTCCGTGTGCCCCGTTCACTTTGAGTGTGCCCCGTTCACTTTCCGTGTGCCCTGTTCACTTTGCGTGTGCCCCGTTTACTTTCCGTGTGCTCCTTTCACTCCGTGTGCCCCGTTCACTCCGTGTGCCTCGTTCACTTTCCATGTTTCCTGTTCACTTTCCGTGTGCCCCGTTTACTTTCTGTGTGCCCCGTTTACTTTCCATTTGCCCCGTTCACTTTGCTTGTGCCCCGTTCACTTTCCGTGTTTCCTGTTCACTTTGCGTGTGCCCCGTTCACATTCCGTGTGCCCATGTTCACTCCGTGTGCCCTGTTCACACCGTTGCCCCGTTTACTTTCCGTGTGCCGCGTTCACTTTCCGTGTGCCCCATTCACTTTCCGTGTGCCCCATTCACTTTCCGTGTGCCCTGTTCACTCCATGTGTCCCGTTCACGTTCCATGTGGGTGGCACGGTGGCACAGTGGTTAGCACTGCTGCCTCACAGCACCAGAGACCCGGGTTCAATTCCCGCCTCAGGCGACTGACTGTGTGGAGTTTGCACATTCTCCCCGTGTCTGTGTGGGTTTCCTCCGGGTGCTCCGGTTTCCTCCCACAGTCCAAAGATGTGCAGGGTCAGGTGAATTGGCCATGCTAAATTGCCCGTAGTGTTAGGTAAGGGGTAAATGTGGGGGTATGGGAGGGTTTCGCTTCGGCGGGTCGGTGTGGACTTGTTGGGCCGAAGGGCCTGTTTCCATACTGTAATGTAATCTAATCTAATCTAATGTGCCCTGTTCACTCCGTGTGCCCTGTTCACTCCATGTGTCCCGTTCACGTTCCATGTGCCCTGTTCACTCCGTGTGCCCCGTTCACACCGTGTGCCCCGTTCACTTTCCGTGTGCCCATTCACTTTGAGTGTGCCCCGTTCACTTTGAGTGTGCCCCGTTCACTTTCCGTGTGCCCCGTTCACTCTGTGTGCCCTGTTCACTTTCCGTGTGCCCCATTTACTTTCCGTGTGCCCTGTTTGCTTTCCATGTGCCCCATTCACTTTGCGTGTGCCCGTTTCACTCCGTGTGCCCCGTTCACTCCGTGTGCCTCGTTCACTTTCCATGTTTCCTGTTCACTTTCCGTGTGCCCCGTTTACTTTCTGTGTGCCCCGTTTACTTTCCGTGTGCCCCGTTCACTTTGCTTGTGCCCCGTTCACTTTCCGTGTTTCCTGTTCACTTTGCGTGTGCCCCGTTCACATTCCGTGTGCCCATGTTCACTCCGTGTGCCCTGTTCACACCGTGTGCCCCGTTTACTTTCCGTGTGCCGCGTTCACTTTCCGTGTGCCCCATTCACTTTCTGTGTGCCCTGTTCACTCCATGTGTCCCGTTCACGTTCCATGTGCCCTGTTCACTCCGTGTGCCCCATTCACACCGTGTGCCCCGTTCACTTTCCGTGTGCCCATTTGCTCTCCGTGTGCCCCGTTCACTTTCCGTGTGCCCCATTTACTCTCCGTGTGCCCCGTTCACTTTCCGTGTTTCTTGTTCACAATCCGTGTGCCCTGTTCACTCCGTGTGCTCTGTTCACTCCGTGTGCCCCGTTCACTTTCTGTGTGCCCTGTTCACTTTGCGTGTGCCCCGTTCACTTTGCGTGTGCCCCGTTCACTTTCTGTGTGCCCCGTTCACTTTCCGTGTACCCTGTTCACTCCATGTTCCTCATTCACTTTCCGTGTACCCCGTTCACTTTCCGTGTGCCCCGTTCACTTTCTGTTTTCCTGTTCACTTTCTGTTTGCCCCGTTCACTTTGCGTGTGCCCTGTTCACTCCGTGTGCCCCGTTCACTCCGTGTGCCCCGTTCACTCTGTGTGCCTGGTTCACTTTCCGTGTGCCCCGTTCAGTCCGTGTGTCCTATTCACTTTCCGTGTGCCCCGTTCTCTTTCCATTTGCCCTGTTCACTCTGTGTGCCTGGTTCACTTTGCGTGTGCCCCGTTTACTTTCCGTGTGCCATGTTCACTTTCCATGTGCCCCGTTCGTTTTCATTGTGCCCTGTTCACTCCGTGTGCCCCGTTCACTCCGTGTGCCCCATTCACTCCATGTGCCCCGTTCACTTCCCGTGTGCCCCATTCACTCCATGTGCCCTGTTCACTTTCCGTGTGCCCCGTTCACTTTCCGTGTGCCCGGTTCACTCTGTGTGCCCTGTTCACTTTCTGTGTGTCCCGTTCACTCCGTGTGCCCCGTTCACTTTGCGTGCTCCCTGTTCACTCCGTGTGCCCTGTTCATTTTCCGTGAGCCCCATTCACTTTACGTGTGCCCCGTTCACTCTGTGTGCCCTGTTCACTTTCCGTGTGCCCTGTTCACTTTGCGTGTGCCCCGTTCACTTTCCGTATGCCCCGTTCACTCTGTGTGCCCTGTTCACTTTGCGTGTGCCCTGTTTTCTTTCCGTGTGCCCCGTTCGCTTTGTGTGTGCCCTGTTCACTTTCTGTGTGTCCCGTTCACTCAGTGTGCCCCGTTCACTTTGTGTGTGCCCTGTTCACTTTCTGTGTGTCCCGTTCACTCAGTGTGCCCCGTTCACTTTGCGTGTGCCCTATTCACTCCGTGTGCCCTGTTCATTTTCCGTGTGCCCTGTTCACTTTCTGTGTGTCCCGTTCACTCCGTGTGCCCCGTTCACTTTGCATGCTCCCTGTTCACTCCGTGTGCCCTGTTCATTTTCCGTGTGCCCCATTCACTTTCCGTGTGCCCCGTTCACTCCGTGTGCCCTGTTCACTCCATGTGCCCTGTTTACGTCCCGTGTGCCCCGTTCACTTTGCGTGTGCCCCTTTCACTTTGCGTGTGCCCCGTTCACTCCGTGTGCCCCATTCACTTTCCGTGTTTCCTGTTCACTTTCCGTGTGCCCCATTCACTTTCCGTGTGCCCCGTTTACTTTCCGTGTGCCCCGTTTACTTTCCATGTGCCCCGTTCACTTTGCGTGTGCCCCGTTCACTTTCCGTGTTTCCTGTTCACTTTGCGTGTGCCCCGTTCACATTCCGTGTGCCCATGTTCACTCCGTGTGCCCTGTTCACACCGTGTGCCCCATTTACTTTCCGTGTGCCCCGTTCACTTTCTGTGTGCCCCATTCACTTTCCATGAGCCCCATTCACTTTCCGTGTGCCCCATTCACTTTGCGTGTGCCCCGTTCACTTGCCCCGTTCACTTTCCATGTGCCCTGTTCACTCCGTGTGCCCCGTTCACTCCGTGTACCCCGTTCACTTTCCATGTGCCCCATTCACTTTCCGTGTGCCCCATTCACTTTCCGTGTGCCCCGTTCACTCTATGTGCCTGGTTCACTCTATGTGCCTGGTTCACTTTGCGTGTGCCCCGTTTACTTTCCGTGTGCCATGTTCACTTTCCATGTGCCCCGTTCATTTTCATTGTGCCCTGTTCACTCCGTGTGCCCCGTTCACTCCGTGTGCCCCGTTCACTCTATGTGCCTGGTTCACTTTGCGTGTGCCCCATTTACTTTCCGTGTGCCATGTTCACTTTCCATGTGCCCCGTTCATTTTCATTGTGCCCTGTTCACTCCGTGTGCCCTGTTCACTCCGTGTGCCCCGTTCACTCTGTGTGCCTGGTTCACTTTCCGTGTGCCTCGTTCACTTTCCGTGTGCCTCGTTCACTTCCCGTGTGCCCCGTTCACTTTCCGTGTGCCCCGTTCGCTTTCCGTGTGCCCTGTTCACTCTGTGTGCCCTGTTCACTTTCCGTGTGCCCCGTTCACTTTGAGTGTGCCCCGTTCACTTTCCGTGTGCCCCGTTCACTTTGAGTGTGCCCTGTTCACTCCGTGTGCCCCGTTCACTTTGAGTGTGCCTCGTTCACTTTCCGTGTGCCCCGTTCACTTTGAGTGTGCCCCGTTCACTTTCCGTGTGCCCTGTTCACTTTGCGTGTGCCCCGTTTACTTTGCGTGTGCCCCTTTCACTCCGTGTGCCTCGTTCACTTTCCATGTTTCCTGTTCACTTTCCGTGTGCCTCGTTTACTTTCTGTGTGCCCCGTTTACTTTCCATTTGCCCCGTTCACTTTGCTTGTGCCCCGTTCACTTTCCGTGTTTCCTGTCCACTTTGCGTGTGCCCCATTCACATTCCGTGTGCCCATGTTCACTCCGTGTGCCCTGTTCACACCGTGTGCCCCGTTTACTTTCCGTGTGCCGCGTTCACTTTCCGTGTGCCCCATTCACTTTCCATGTGCCCCATTCACTTTCCGTGTGCCCTGTTCACTCCATGTGTCCCGTTCACGTTCCATGTGCCCTGTTCACTCCGTGTGCCCCGTTCACACCGTGTGCCCTGTTCACTTTCCGTGTGCCCTGTTCACTCCATGTGTCCCGTTCACGTTCCATGTGCCCTGTTCACTCCGTGTGCCCCGTTCACACCATGTGCCCCGTTCACTTTCCGTGTGCCCGTTCACTTTGAGTGTGCCCCGTTCACTTTGAGTGTGCCCCGTTCACTTTCCGTGTGGCCCGTTCACTTTGAGTGTGCCCCGTTCACTTTGAGTGTGCCCCGTTCACTTTCCGTGTGCCCCGTTCATTCTGTGTGCCTCGTTCACTTTCCGTGTGCCTCGTTCACTTTCCGTGTGCCCTGTTTGCTTTCCATGTGCCCCATTCACTTTGCGTGTGCCCCTTTCACTCCGTGTGCCCCGTTCACTCCGTGTGCCCCATTCACTTTCCATGTTTCCTGTTCACTTTCCGTGTGCCCCGTTTACTTTCCGTGTGCCCCGTTTACTTTCCATGTGCCCCGTTCACTTTGCTTGTGCCCCGTTCACTTTCCGTGTTTCCTGTTCACTTTGCGTGTGCCCCGTTCACATTCCGTGTGCCCATGTTCACTCCGTGTGCCCTGTTCACACCGTGTGCCCCGTTTACTTTCCGTGTGCCGCGTTCACTTTGCGTGTGCCCCGTTTACTTTGCGTGTGCCCCTTTCACTCCGTGTGCCCCGTTCACTCTGTGTGCCTCGTTCACTTTCCATGTTTCCTGTTCCCATTCCGTGTGCCCCGTTTACTTTCTGTGTGCCCCGTTTACTTTCTGTGTGCCCCGTTTACTTTCCATTTGCCCCGTTCACTTTGCTTGTGCCCCGTTCACTTTCCGTGTTTCCTGTTCACTTCGTGTGCCCTGTTCACACCGTGTGCCGCGTTCACTTTCCGTGTGCCCCATTCACTTTCCATGTGCCCTGTTCACTCCATGTGTCCCGTTCACGTTCCATGTGCCCTGTTCACTCCGTGTGCCCCGTTCACACCGTGTGCCCCGTTCACTTTCCGTGTGCCCCATTTGCTCTCCGTGTGCCCCGTTCACTTTCCGTGTGCCCCATTTACTCTCCGTGTGCCCCGTTCACTTTCCGTGTTTCTTGTTCACAATCCGTGTGCTCTGTTCACTCCGTGTGCCCCATTCACTTTCCGTGTGCCCCGTTCACTTTGCGTGTGCCCCGTTCACTTTGCGTGTGCCCCGTTCACTTTCTGTGTGCCCCGTTCACTTTCCGTGTGCCCTGTTCACTCCGTGTTCCTCATTCACTTTCCGTGTGCCCCGTTCACTTTCCGTGTGCCCCGTTCACTTTCCGTGTACCCTGTTCACTCCGTGTTCCTCATTCACTTTCCGTGTGCCCCATTCACTTTCCGTGTGCCCTGTTCACTCCATGTGTCCCGTTCACGTTCCATGTGGGTGGCACGGTGGCACAGTGGTTAGCACTGCTGCCTCACAGCACCAGAGACCCGGGTTCAATTCCCGCCTCAGGCGACTGACTGTGTGGAGTTTGCACATTCTCCCCGTGTCTGTGTGGGTTTCCTCCGGGTGCTCCGGTTTCCTCCCACAGTCCAAAGATGTGCAGGGTCAGGTGAATTGGCCATGCTAAATTGCCCGTAGTGTTAGGTAAGGGGTAAATGTGGGGGTATGGGAGGGTTTCGCTTCGGCGGGTCGGTGTGGACTTGTTGGGCCGAAGGGCCTGTTTCCATACTGTAATGTAATCTAATCTAATCTAATGTGCCCTGTTCACTCCGTGTGCCCTGTTCACTCCATGTGTCCCGTTCACGTTCCATGTGCCCTGTTCACTCCGTGTGCCCCGTTCACACCGTGTGCCCCGTTCACTTTCCGTGTGCCCATTCACTTTGAGTGTGCCCCGTTCACTTTGAGTGTGCCCCGTTCACTTTCCGTGTGCCCCGTTCACTCTGTGTGCCCTGTTCACTTTCCGTGTGCCCCATTTACTTTCCGTGTGCCCTGTTTGCTTTCCATGTGCCCCATTCACTTTGCGTGTGCCCGTTTCACTCCGTGTGCCCCGTTCACTCCGTGTGCCTCGTTCACTTTCCATGTTTCCTGTTCACTTTCCGTGTGCCCCGTTTACTTTCTGTGTGCCCCGTTTACTTTCCGTGTGCCCCGTTCACTTTGCTTGTGCCCCGTTCACTTTCCGTGTTTCCTGTTCACTTTGCGTGTGCCCCGTTCACATTCCGTGTGCCCATGTTCACTCCGTGTGCCCTGTTCACACCGTGTGCCCCGTTTACTTTCCGTGTGCCGCGTTCACTTTCCGTGTGCCCCATTCACTTTCTGTGTGCCCTGTTCACTCCATGTGTCCCGTTCACGTTCCATGTGCCCTGTTCACTCCGTGTGCCCCATTCACACCGTGTGCCCCGTTCACTTTCCGTGTGCCCATTTGCTCTCCGTGTGCCCCGTTCACTTTCCGTGTGCCCCATTTACTCTCCGTGTGCCCCGTTCACTTTCCGTGTTTCTTGTTCACAATCCGTGTGCCCTGTTCACTCCGTGTGCTCTGTTCACTCCGTGTGCCCCGTTCACTTTCTGTGTGCCCTGTTCACTTTGCGTGTGCCCCGTTCACTTTGCGTGTGCCCCGTTCACTTTCTGTGTGCCCCGTTCACTTTCCGTGTACCCTGTTCACTCCATGTTCCTCATTCACTTTCCGTGTACCCCGTTCACTTTCCGTGTGCCCCGTTCACTTTCTGTTTTCCTGTTCACTTTCTGTTTGCCCCGTTCACTTTGCGTGTGCCCTGTTCACTCCGTGTGCCCCGTTCACTCCGTGTGCCCCGTTCACTCTGTGTGCCTGGTTCACTTTCCGTGTGCCCCGTTCAGTCCGTGTGTCCTATTCACTTTCCGTGTGCCCCGTTCTCTTTCCATTTGCCCTGTTCACTCTGTGTGCCTGGTTCACTTTGCGTGTGCCCCGTTTACTTTCCGTGTGCCATGTTCACTTTCCATGTGCCCCGTTCGTTTTCATTGTGCCCTGTTCACTCCGTGTGCCCCGTTCACTCCGTGTGCCCCATTCACTCCATGTGCCCCGTTCACTTCCCGTGTGCCCCATTCACTCCATGTGCCCTGTTCACTTTCCGTGTGCCCCGTTCACTTTCCGTGTGCCCGGTTCACTCTGTGTGCCCTGTTCACTTTCTGTGTGTCCCGTTCACTCCGTGTGCCCCGTTCACTTTGCGTGCTCCCTGTTCACTCCGTGTGCCCTGTTCATTTTCCGTGAGCCCCATTCACTTTACGTGTGCCCCGTTCACTCTGTGTGCCCTGTTCACTTTCCGTGTGCCCTGTTCACTTTGCGTGTGCCCCGTTCACTTTCCGTATGCCCCGTTCACTCTGTGTGCCCTGTTCACTTTGCGTGTGCCCTGTTTTCTTTCCGTGTGCCCCGTTCGCTTTGTGTGTGCCCTGTTCACTTTCTGTGTGTCCCGTTCACTCAGTGTGCCCCGTTCACTTTGTGTGTGCCCTGTTCACTTTCTGTGTGTCCCGTTCACTCAGTGTGCCCCGTTCACTTTGCGTGTGCCCTATTCACTCCGTGTGCCCTGTTCATTTTCCGTGTGCCCTGTTCACTTTCTGTGTGTCCCGTTCACTCCGTGTGCCCCGTTCACTTTGCATGCTCCCTGTTCACTCCGTGTGCCCTGTTCATTTTCCGTGTGCCCCATTCACTTTCCGTGTGCCCCGTTCACTCCGTGTGCCCTGTTCACTCCATGTGCCCTGTTTACGTCCCGTGTGCCCCGTTCACTTTGCGTGTGCCCCTTTCACTTTGCGTGTGCCCCGTTCACTCCGTGTGCCCCATTCACTTTCCGTGTTTCCTGTTCACTTTCCGTGTGCCCCATTCACTTTCCGTGTGCCCCGTTTACTTTCCGTGTGCCCCGTTTACTTTCCATGTGCCCCGTTCACTTTGCGTGTGCCCCGTTCACTTTCCGTGTTTCCTGTTCACTTTGCGTGTTCCCCGTTCACTTTCCGTGTTTCCTGTTCACTTTGTGTGTGCCCCGTTCACATTCCGTGTGCCCATGTTCACTCCGTGTGCCCTGTTCACACCGTGTGCCCCATTTACTTTCCGTGTGCCCCGTTCACTTTCTGTGTGCCCCATTCACTTTCCATGAGCCCCATTCACTTTCCGTGTGCCCCATTCACTTTGCGTGTGCCCCGTTCACTTGCCCCGTTCACTTTCCATGTGCCCTGTTCACTCCGTGTGCCCCGTTCACTCCGTGTACCCCGTTCACTTTCCGTGTGCCCCATTCACTTTCCGTGTGCCCCATTCACTTTCCGTGTGCCCCGTTCACTCTATGTGCCTGGTTCACTCTATGTGCCTGGTTCACTTTGCGTGTGCCCCGTTTACTTTCCGTGTGCCATGTTCACTTTCCATGTGCCCCGTTCATTTTCATTGTGCCCTGTTCACTCCGTGTGCCCCGTTCACTCCGTGTGCCCCGTTCACTCTATGTGCCTGGTTCACTTTGCGTGTGCCCCATTTACTTTCCGTGTGCCATGTTCACTTTCCATGTGCCCCGTTCATTTTCATTGTGCCCTGTTCACTCCGTGTGCCCTGTTCACTCCGTGTGCCCCGTTCACTCTGTGTGCCTGGTTCACTTTCCGTGTGCCTCGTTCACTTTCCGTGTGCCTCGTTCACTTCCCGTGTGCCCCGTTCACTTTCCGTGTGCCCCGTTCGCTTTCCGTGTGCCCTGTTCACTCTGTGTGCCCTGTTCACTTTCCGTGTGCCCCGTTCACTTTGAGTGTGCCCCGTTCACTTTCCGTGTGCCCCGTTCACTTTGAGTGTGCCCTGTTCACTCCGTGTGCCCCGTTCACTTTGAGTGTGCCTCGTTCACTTTCCGTGTGCCCCGTTCACTTTGAGTGTGCCCCGTTCACTTTCCGTGTGCCCTGTTCACTTTGCGTGTGCCCCGTTTACTTTGCGTGTGCCCCTTTCACTCCGTGTGCCTCGTTCACTTTCCATGTTTCCTGTTCACTTTCCGTGTGCCTCGTTTACTTTCTGTGTGCCCCGTTTACTTTCCATTTGCCCCGTTCACTTTGCTTGTGCCCCGTTCACTTTCCGTGTTTCCTGTCCACTTTGCGTGTGCCCCATTCACATTCCGTGTGCCCATGTTCACTCCGTGTGCCCTGTTCACACCGTGTGCCCCGTTTACTTTCCGTGTGCCGCGTTCACTTTCCGTGTGCCCCATTCACTTTCCATGTGCCCCATTCACTTTCCGTGTGCCCTGTTCACTCCATGTGTCCCGTTCACGTTCCATGTGCCCTGTTCACTTCGTGTGCCCCGTTCACACCGTGTGCCCTGTTCACTTTCCGTGTGCCCTGTTCACTCCATGTGTCCCGTTCACGTTCCATGTGCCCTGTTCACTCCGTGTGCCCCGTTCACACCATGTGCCCCGTTCACTTTCCGTGTGCCCGTTCACTTTGAGTGTGCCCCGTTCACTTTGAGTGTGCCCCGTTCACTTTCCGTGTGCCCCGTTCATTCTGTGTGCCTCGTTCACTTTCCGTGTGCCTCGTTCACTTTCCGTGTACCCTGTTCACTCCGTGTTCCTCATTCACTTTCCGTGTACCCCGTTCACTTTCCGTGTGCCCTGTTTGCTTTCCATGTGCCCCATTCACTTTGCGTGTGCCCCTTTCACTCCGTGTGCCCCGTTCACTCCGTGTGCCCCATTCACTTTCCATGTTTCCTGTTCACTTTCCGTGTGCCCCGTTTACTTTCCGTGTGCCCCGTTTACTTTCTGTGTGCCCCGTTTACTTTCCATGTGCCCCGTTCACTTTGCTTGTGCCCCGTTCACTTTCCGTGTTTCCTGTTCACTTTGCGTGTGCCCCGTTCACATTCCGTGTGCCCATGTTCACTCCGTGTGCCCTGTTCACACCGTGTGCCCCGTTTACTTTCCGTGTGCCGCGTTCACTTTGCGTGTGCCCCGTTTACTTTGCGTGTGCCCCTTTCACTCCGTGTGCCCCGTTCACTCTGTGTGCCTCGTTCACTTTCCATGTTTCCTGTTCCCATTCCGTGTGCCCCGTTTACTTTCTGTGTGCCCCGTTTACTTTCTGTGTGCCCCGTTTACTTTCCATTTGCCCCGTTCACTTTGCTTGTGCCCCGTTCACTTTCCGTGTTTCCTGTTCACTTCGTGTGCCCTGTTCACACCGTGTGCCGCGTTCACTTTCCGTGTGCCCCATTCACTTTCCATGTGCCCTGTTCACTCCATGTGTCCCGTTCACGTTCCATGTGCCCTGTTCACTCCGTGTGCCCCGTTCACACCGTGTGCCCCGTTCACTTTCCGTGTGCCCCATTTGCTCTCCGTGTGCCCCGTTCACTTTCCGTGTGCCCCATTTACTCTCCGTGTGCCCCGTTCACTTTCCGTGTTTCTTGTTCACAATCCGTGTGCTCTGTTCACTCCGTGTGCCCCATTCACTTTCCGTGTGCCCCGTTCACTTTGCGTGTGCCCCGTTCACTTTGCGTGTGCCCCGTTCACTTTCTGTGTGCCCCGTTCACTTTCCGTGTGCCCTGTTCACTCCGTGTTCCTCATTCACTTTCCGTGTGCCCCGTTCACTTTCCGTGTGCCCCGTTCACTTTCCGTGTACCCTGTTCACTCCGTGTTCCTCATTCACTTTCCGTGTGCCCCATTCACTTTCCGTGTGCCCCGTTCTCTTTCCATTTGCCCTGTTCACTCCGTGTGCCCCGTTCACTCCGTGTGCCCAGTTCACTCTGTGTGCCTAGTTCACTTTGCGTGTGCCCCGTTTACTTTCCGTGTGCCATGTTCACTTTCCATGTGCCCCGTTCGTTTTCATTGTGCCCTGTTCACTCCGTGTGCCCCGTTCACTCTGTGTGCCCTGTTCACTTTCCGTGTGCCTCGTTCACTTTCCGTGTGCCCCGTTCACTTTCCGTGTGCCCGGTTCACTCTGTGTGCCCTGTTCACGTTGCGTGTGCCCCGTTCACTCCGTGTGCCCTGTTCACTCCATGTGCCCCGTTTACTTCCCGTGTGCTCCGTTCACTTTGCGTGTGCCCCGTTCACTTTGCGTGTGCCCCGTTCACTTTCCGTGTGCCCCATTCACTTTCCGTGTTTCCTGTTTACTTTCAGTGTGCCCCGTTTACTTTCCATGTGCCCCGTTCACTTTCCGTGTTTCCTGTTCACTTTCCGTGTGCCCCGTTCACTTTCCGTGTGCCCCGTTCACTTTCCGTGTTTCCTGTTCACTTTCCGTGTGCCCCATTCACTTTCCGTGTGCCCCATTCACTTCCCGTGTGCCCCATTCACTTTGCATGTACCCGTTCACTTTGCGTGTGCCCCATTCAGTCCGTGTGTCCTATTCACTTTCTGTGTGGCCCATTCACTTTCCATGTGCCCCATTCACTTTGCGTGTGCCCCGTTCAGTCTGTGTGACCTATTCACATTCCGTGTGCCCCGTTCACTTTGCACCTGCCCCGTTCACTTTCCGTGTTCCCCGTTCACTTTCCGTGTTCCCCGTTCACTTTCCGTGTTTCCCGTTCACTTTCCGTGTGCCCTGTTCACTTTCCGTGTTCCCCGTTCACTTTCCGTGTTCCCCGTTCACTTTCCGTGTGCCCTGTTCACTCCATGTGCCCATGTTCACTCCGTGTGCCCCATTCACTCTGTGTGCCCCGTTCACTCCGTGTGCCCCATTCACTCTGTGTGCCCCGTTCACTCCGTGTGCCCCGTTCACTCCGTGTGCCCCATTCACTCTGTGTGCCCCGTTCACTCCGTGTGCCCCGTTCACTCCGTGTGCCCCATTCACTCCGTGTGCCCCATTCACTCCGTGCGCCCCGTTCACTCCGTGTGCCCCGTTCACTCCGTGTGCCCCATTCACTCCGTGTGCCCCATTCACTCCGTGCGCCCCGTTCACTCCGTGTGCCCCGTTCACTCCGTGTGCCCAGTTCACTCCGTGTGCCCCATTCACTCCGTGCGCCCCGTTCACTCCGTGTGCCCTGTTCACTCTGTGTGCCCTGTTCATTTTCTGTGTGCCCCATTCACTTTGCGTGTGCCCCGTTCACTCCGTGTGCCCTGTTCACTTTGCGTGTGCCCTGTTCACTTTGCGTGTGCACCGTTCACTTTACGTGTGCCCCGTTCATTCCTGAAGAGGGGCTTATGCCCGAAACGTCGATTCTCCTGTTCCCTGGATGCTGCCTGACCTGCTGCGCTTTTCCAGCAACACATTTCCAGCTCTAATCCCCAACATCTGCAGACCTCACTTTCTCCTCCATTCACTCCGTGTGCCCCGTTCACTTTCCGTGTGCCCCGTTCACTCTGTGTGCCCTGTTCACTTTCCGTGTGCCCCGTTCATAGAACATAGAACATAGAAGAATACAGCGCAGTACAGGCCCTTGGGCCCTCGATGTTGCGCCGATCCAAGCCCACCTAAACTACACTAACCCACTATCCTCCATATACCTATCCAATGCCCTCTTAAATGCCCATAAAGAGGGAGAGTCCACCACTGTTACTGGCAGGGCATTCCATGAACTAACGACTCGCTGAGTGAAGAACCTACCCCTAACATCAGTCCTATATCTACCCCCCCTTAATTTAAAGCTATGCCCCCTTGTAATACCCGACTCAATACGCGGGAAAAGGTTCATACTGTCGACCCTATCTAACCCCCTAATCATCTTGTACACCTCAATCAAGTCACCCCTAAACCTTCTTTTCTCTAGTGAAAACAGCCCCAAGTGCCTCAGTCTTTCCTCATACGATTTTCCTTCCATACCAGGCAACATCCTGGTAAACCTCCTCTGCACCCGTTCCAATGCCTCCACATCCTTCCTATAATATGGCGACCAAAACTGCACACAATATTCCAGATGCGGCCGTACCAGAGTCTTATACAACTGCATCATGACCTCAGGACTCCGGAACTCAATTCCTCTACCAATAAAAGCCAGTACGCCATATGCCTTCCTGACCGCACTATTTACCTGGGTGGCAACTTTCAGAGATCTGTGTACATGGACACCAAGATCCCTCTGCTCATCCACACTACCAAGTATCCGACCATTAGCCCAGTACCCCATCTTTTTGTTATTCTTCCCAAAGTGAATCACCTCGCACTTAGCTACATTGAATTCCATCTGCCACCTTTCTGCCCAGCTCTGCAGCTTCTCTATATCCTGCTGTAACCTGCCACATGCTTCCTCACTGTCAACAACTCCTCCGACTTTCGTGTCATCCGCAAACTTGCTCACCCAACCTTCTAACCCCTCTTCCAGGTCATTTATAAAAATGACAAACAGCAATGGTCCCAAAACAGATCCTTGCGGAACACCGCTAGTGACGGCACTCCATGAAGAAACTTTGCCATCAACTACTACCCTCTGTCTTCTTCCATCCAGCCAATTCCTAATCCAAACCTCCAACTCACCCTCAATGCCATATCTCCGTATTTTCTGCAGTAGCCTACCATGGGGAACCTTATCAAACGCCTTACTAAAATCCATATATACCACATCTACCGCTTTCCCCTCATCAACCTCCTTCGTCACCTTTTCAAAGAATTCAATAAGGTTTGTGAGGCACGACTTGCCCTTCACAAAACCATGCTGACTATCCTTGATCACATTATTCCTATCTAGATGTGCATAAATCCTATCCCTTACAATTCTCTCTAAGACTTTGCCCACAACAGAAGTGAGACTCACCGGCCTATAGTTACTAGGGCTATCCCTACTCCCCTTTTTGAACAAGGGAACCACATTTGCTATCCTCCAGTCTTCTGGGACTACTCCTGTAGACAAAGAGGACATAAAAATCAAGGCCAATGGCTCTGCAATCTCCTCCCTTGCTTCCCAGAGAATCCTAGGATAAATGCCATCAGGCCCAGGGGACTTATCTATTTTCACCTTTTCCAGGATTTCCAACACCTCTTCTCTACATACCTCAAAGCCATCCATTCTACTTATTTGTGCCTCAGTATTCTCATCGACAACAATGCCCTGTTCTTGAGTGAATACTGAAGAAAAGTATTCATTCAGTGTCTCCCCAATCTCTTCCGCCTCCACACGCAACTTCCCCCTACTATCCTTGACTGGACCTATTCCTACCCTAGTCATTCTTTTATTCCTAACATACCTATAGAAAGCCTTAGGGTTTTCCCTAATCCTATCTACTAAGGACCTTTCATGTCCCCTCCTTGCTGCTTTTAGCTCTCTCTTCAGGTCCTTCCTGGCTACCCTATAACTCTCAATCGCCCCAATTGAACCTTCACGTCTCATCTTGAGATAGGCCGCCCTCTTCCATTTAACAAGGGATTCCAATTCCTTATTAAACCACGGCTCCCTCGCACGACCCTTTCCTACCTGCCTGACAGGTACATAATTATCAAGGACACTCAATAGTTGCCCCTTGAACAAGTTCCACATATCATTTACACTCTTGCCTTGGAGTCTACTTTTCCAAGCCACACATCCTAAGTCATGCCTCACCGCATCATAATTTCCCTTACCCCAGCTATAATTCTTGCCCTGTAGTACACACTTATCCCTCTCCATCACGAGTGTAAAAATCACCGAATTATGGTCACTATCCCCAAAGTGCTCACCTACCTCTAATTCTAACACCTGGCCTGGTTCGTTACCCAGAACCAAATCCAGTATGGCCTCACCTCTTGTTGGCCTGTCTACATATTGTGTCAGGAAACTCTCCTGCACACATTGAACAAACACTGACCCATCTAACGAACTTGAGCTATAGCTTTCCCAATCAATATCAGGAAAGTTAAAGTCCCCCATAACAACCACCCTATTACTGTCACTCATCTCCTGAATCACCTTCCCAATCCTTTCTTCAATGATTCTAGGACTATTAGGAGGCCTGTAAAAGACTCCTAACAGGGTGACCTCACCTTTCCTATTCCTAACCTCAGCCCAAACTACCTCAGATGGCAAGTCCTCATCCATCGTCCTTTCCACCGCTGTAATACTATCTTTGACAAGCAATGCCACACCTCCCCCTCTTTTACCCCCACCTCTAAACCTACTAAAACATTTAAATCCCGGAACCTGTGTGTCCCGTTCACTTTCCGTGTGCCCTGTTCACGTTCCGTGTGCCCCGTTTAATTTCCGTGTGCCCCGTTCACTTTCTGTGTGTCCCGTTCACTTTGCGTGTGCCCCGTTCACTCCGTGTGCCCTGTTCACTTTGCGTGTGCCCTGATCACTTTCTGTGTGTCCCGTTCACTCCGTGTGCCCCGTTCACTTTGCGTGTGCCCTGTTCACTCCGTGTGCCCCGTTCACTTTCCGTGTGCCCCGTTCACTCTGTGTGCCTTGTTCACTTTCCGTGTGCCCCATTCACTTTGCGTGTGCCCCATTCACTCCGTGTGCCCCGTTCACTCTGTGTGCCTGGTTCACTTTGCGTGTGCCCCGTTTACTTTCCGTGTGCCATGTTCACTTTCCATGTGCCCCGTTCATTTTCATTGTGCCCTGTTCACTCCGTGTGCCCCGTTCACTTTCCGTGTGCCCCATTCACTCCATGTGCCCCGTTCACTTTCCGTGTGCCCCGTTCACTCTGTGTGCCCTGTTCACTTTCCGTGTGCCCCGTTCACTCTGTGTGCCCTGTTCACGTTCCGTGTGCCCCGTTTAATTTCCGTGTGCCCCGTTCACTTTCTGTGTGTCCCGTTCACTCCGTGTGCCCCGTTCACTTTGCGTGTGCCCTGTTCACTCCGTGTGACCTGTTCACTTTCCGTGTGCCCCGTTCACTTTGTGTGTGCCCCGTTCACTTTCCGTATGCCCCATTCACTCCGTGTGCCCCGTTCACTTTGCGTGTGCCCTGTTCACTCCGTGTGCCCTGTTCATTTTCCGTGTGCCCCATTCACTTTACGTGTGCCCCGTTCACTCAGTGTGCCCCGTTCACTTTGCGTGTGCCCTGTTCACTCCGTGTGCCCTGTTCATTTTCCGTGTGCCCCATTCACTTTACGTGTGCCCCGTTCACTTTGCGTGTGCCCCGTTTTCTTTCCGTGTGCGCCGTTCGCTTTGTGTGTGCCCTGTTCACTTTCTGTGTGTCCCGTTCACTCCGTGTGCCCCGTTCACTTTGCGTGTGCCCTGTTCACTCCGTGTGCCCTGTTCATTTTCCGTGTGCCCCATTCACTTTGCGTGTGCCCCATTCACTCCGTGTGCCCTGTTCACTCCATGTGCCCTGTTTACTTCCCGTGTGCCCCGTTCACTTTGTGTGTGCCCCGTTCACTTTGCGTGTGCCCCGTTCACTTTGCGTGTACCCCGTTCACTCCGTGTGCCCCATTCACTTTCCGTGTTTCCTGTTCACTTTCCGTGTGTCCCATTCACTTTCCATGTGCCCCATTCACTTTCCGTGTGCCCCATTCACTTTCCGTGTGCCCCATTCACTTTGCGTGTGCCCTGTTCACTTTCCATGTGCCCTGTTCACTCCATGTGTCCCTTTCACGTTCCGTGTGCCCCGTTCACTCCGTGTGCCCCGTTCACTTTCCGTGTGCCCCGTTCACTCCGTGTGCCCCGTTCACTCCGTGTGCCTGGTTCACTTTGCGTGTGCCCCATTCACTTTCCGTGTGCCCCGTTCACTTTCTGTGTGCCCCGTTCACTCCGTGTGCCCCGTTCACTTTGCGTGTGCCCTGTTCACTCCGTGTGCCCTGTTCATTTTCCATGTGCCCCATTCACTTTGCGTGTGCCCCGTTCACTCCGTGTGCCCTGTTCACACCGTGTGCCCCATTTACTTTCCGTGTGCCCCATTTACTTTCCGTGTGCCCCGTTCACTTTCTGTGTGCCCCATTCACTTTCCATGTGCCCCATTCACTTTCCGTGTGCCCCATTCACTTTGCGTGTGCCCCGTTCACTTTCCATGTGCCCTGTTCACTCCGTGTGCCCCATTCACTCCGTGTATCCCGTTCACTTTCCGTGTGCCCCATTCACTTTCCGTGTGCCCCGTTCACTCCGTGTGCCCCGTTCACTCTATGTGCCTGGTTCACTCTGTGTGCCCCGTTCGCTTTGTGTGTGCCCCGTTTACTTTCCGTGTGCCATGTTCACTTTCCATGTGCCCCGTTCATTTTCATTGTGCCCTGTTCACTCCGTGTGCCCCGTTCACTCCGTGTGCCCCGTTCACTCTATGTGCCTGGTTCACTTTGCGTGTGCCCCGTTTACTTTCCGTGTGCCATGTTCACTTTCCATGTGCCCCGTTCATTTTCATTGTGCCCTGTTCACTCCGTGTGCCCCATTCACTCTGTGTGCCTGGTTCACTTTCCGTGTGCCTCGTTCACTTTCCGTGTGCCTCGTTCACTTCCCGTGTGCCCCGTTCACTTTCCGTGTGCCCGGTTCACTCTGTGTGCCCTGTTCACTTTCTGTGTGTCCCGTTCACTCCGTGTGCCCCGTTCACTTTGCGTGCTCCCTGTTCACTCCGTGTGCCCTGTTCATTTTCCGTGAGCCCCATTCACTTTACGTGTGCCCCATTCACTTTGCATGTACCCGTTCACTTTGCGTGTGCCCCATTCAGTCCGTGTGTCCTATTCACTTTCTGTGTGGCCCATTCACTTTCCGTGTGCCCCATTCACTTTCCGTGTGCCCCATTCACTTCCCGTGTGCCCCATTCACTTTGCATGTACCCGTTCACTTTGCGTGTGCCCCATTCAGTCCGTGTGTCCTATTCACTTTCCATGTGCCCCATTCACTTTGCGTGTGCCCCGTTCAGTCTGTGTGACCTATTCACATTCCGTGTGCCCCGTTCACTTCGCACCTGCCCCGTTCACTTTCCGTGTTCCCCGTTCACTTTCCGTGTTCCCCGTTCACTTTCCGTGTGCCCTGTTCACTTTCCCTGTGCCCCGTTCACTTTCCGTGTTCCCCGTTCACTTTCCGTGTGCCCTGTTCACTCCATGTGCCCATGTTCACTCCGTGTGCCCCATTCACTCTGTGTGCCCCGTTCACTCCGTGTGCCCCGTTCACTCTGTGTGCCCCGTTCACTCTGTGTGCCCCATTCACTCCGTGTGCCCCGTTCACTCCGTGTGCCCCGTTCACTCCGTGTGCCCCGTTCACTCCGTGTGCCCCGTTCACTTTGCGTGTGCCTGGTTCACTTTCCGTGTGCCCCGTTCACTCCGTGTGCCCCGTTCACTTTCCATGTTTCCTGTTCACTTTCCATGTGCCCCGTTCACTTTCCGTGTGCCCCGTTCACTTTCCGTGTTTCCTGTTCACTTTCCGTGTGCCCTGTTCACTCCGTGTGCCCCGTTCACTCCGTGTGCCCCATTCACTCTGTGTGCCTGGTTCACTTTGCGTGTGCCCCGTTCACTCCGTGTGCCCCGTTCACTTTCCATGTTTCCTGTTCACTTTCCATGTGCCCCGTTCACTTTCCGTGTGCCCCGTTCACTTTCCGTGTTTCCTGTTCACTTTCCGTGTGCCCCGTTCACTTTCCGTGTTTCCTGTTCACTTTCCGTGTGCCCCATTCACTTTCCGTGTGCCCATGTTCACTCCGTGTGCCCATGTTCACTCCGTGTGCCCCATTCACTTTCCGTGTGCCCCATTCACTTCCCGTGTGCCCCATTCACTTTGCATGTACCCGTTCACTTTGCGTGTGCCCCGTTCAGTCCGTGTGTCCTATTCACTTTCTGTGTGGCCCATTCACTTTCCATGTGCCCCATTCACTTTGCGTGTGCCCCATTCACTTTGCATGTACCCGTTCACTTTGCGTGTGCCCCGTTCAGTCTGTGTGTCCTATTCACTTTCCGTGTCCCCTGTTCACTCTCCGTGTGCCCCGTTCACTCCGTGTGCCCCATTCACTTTCCGTGTGCCCCATTCACTTTGCATGTACCCGTTCACTTTGCGTGTGCCCCGTTCAGTCTGTGTGTCCTATTCACTTTCCGTGTCCCCTGTTCACTCTCCGTGTGCCCCGTTCAGTCCGTGTTCCTCATTCACTTTGCGTGTGCCCTGTTCACTCCGTGTGCCCCGTTCACTCCGTGTGCACCGTTAACTCCGTGTGCCCCATTCACTTTGCGTGTGCCTGGTTCACTTTCCATGTTCCCTGTTCACTCTGTGTGCCCCGTTCACTCTGTGTGCCCGTTCACTTTCCGTGTGCCCCATTCACTCCGTGTGCCCCGTTCACTCTGTGTGCCCGTTCACTTTCCGTGTGCCCCGTTTACTTTCCGTGTGCCCCATTCACTTTATGTGTGCCCCGTTTACTTTCCGTGTGCCCCATTCACTTTATGTGTGCCCCGTTTACTTTCCGTGTGCCCCATTCACTTTATGTGTGCCCCGTTCACTCCGTGTGCCCCATTCACTCCGTGTGCCCCGTTCACTCCGTGTGCCCCGTTCACTCTGTGTGCCCTGTTCATTTTCTGTGTGCCCCATTCACTTTGCGTGTGCCCCGTTCACTCCGTGTGCCCTGTTCACTTTGCGTGTGCCCTGTTCACTTTGCGTGTGCACCGTTCACTTTGCGTGTGCCCTGTTCATTTTCCGTGTGCCCCATTCACTTTACGTGTGCCCCGTTCATTCCTGAAGAAGGGCTTATGCCCGAAACGTCAATTCTCCTGTTCCCTGGATGCTGCCTGACCTGCTGCGCTTTTCCAGCAACACATTTCCAGCTCTAATCCCCAACATCTGCAGACCTCACTTTCTCCTCCATTCACTCCGTGTGCCCCGTTCACTTTCCGTGTGCCCCGTTCACTCTGTGTGCCCTGTTCACTTTCCGTGTGCCCCGTTCACTTTCCGTGTGCCCTGTTCACGTTCCGTGTGCCCCGTTTAATTTCCGTGTGCCCCGTTCACTTTCTGTGTGTCCCGTTCACTTTGCGTGTGCCCCGTTCACTCCGTGTGCCCTGTTCACTTTGCGTGTGCCCTGATCACTTTCTGTGTGTCCCGTTCACTCCGTGTGCCCCGTTCACTTTGCGTGTGCCCTGTTCACTCCGTGTGCCCTGTTCATTTTCCGTGTGCCCCGTTCACTTTGCGTGTGCCCCGTTCACTCCGTGTGCCCTGTTCACTCCATGTGCCCTGTTTACTTCCCGTGTGCCCCGTTCACTTTGCGTGTGCCTCGTTCACTTTGCGTGTGCCCCGTTCACTTTGCGTGTACCCCGTTCACTCCGTGTGCCCCATTCACTTTCCGTGTTTCCTGTTCACTTTCCTTGTGTCCCATTCACTTTCCATGTGCCCCATTCACTTTCCGTGTGCCCCATTCACTTTCCGTGTGCCCCATTCACTTTGCGTGTGCCCTGTTCACTTTCCATGTGCCCTGTTCACTCCATGTGTCCCTTTCACGTTCCATGTGCTCTGTTCACTCCGTGTGCCCCGTTCACTCCGTGTGCCCCGTTCACTTTCCGTGTGCCCCGTTCACTCCGTGTGCCCCGATCACTCCGTGTGCCTGGTTCACTTTGCGTGTGCCCCATTCACTTTCCGTGTGCCCCGTTCGCTTTGTGTGTGCCCCGTTCACTTTCTGTGTGTCCCGTTCACTTTGCGTGTGCCCCGTTCACTCCGTGTGCCCTGTTCACTTTGCGTGTGCCCTGATCACTTTCTGTGTGTCCCGTTCACTCCGTGTGCCCCGTTCACTTTGCGTGTGCCCTGTTCACTCCGTGTGCCCTGTTCATTTTCCATGTGCCCCATTCACTTTGCGTGTGCCCCGTTCACTCCGTGTGCCCTGTTCACTCCATGTGCCCTGTTTACTTCCCGTGTGCCCCGTTCACTTTGCGTGTGCCCCGTTCACTTTGCGTGTGCCCCGTTCACTTTGCGTGTACCCCGTTCACTCCGTGTGCCCCATTCACTTTCCGTGTTTCCTGTTCACTTTCCTTGTGTCCCATTCACTTTCCATGTGCCCCATTCACTTTCCGTGTGCCCCATTCACTTTCCGTGTGCCCCATTCACTTTGCGTGTGCCCTGTTCACTTTCCATGTGCCCTGTTCACTCCATGTGTCCCTTTCACGTTCCATGTGCTCTGTTCACTCCGTGTGCCCCGTTCACTCCGTGTGCCCCGTTCACTTTCCGTGTGCCCCGTTCACTCCGTGTGCCCCGATCACTCCGTGTGCCTGGTTCACTTTGCGTGTGCCCCATTCACTTTCCGTGTGCCCCGTTCGCTTTGTGTGTGCCCCGTTCACTTTCTGTGTGTCCCGTTCACTTTGCGTGTGCCCCGTTCACTCCGTGTGCCCTGTTCACTTTGCGTGTGCCCTGATCACTTTCTGTGTGTCCCGTTCACTCCGTGTGCCCCGTTCACTTTGCGTGTGCCCTGTTCACTCCGTGTGCCCTGTTCATTTTCCATGTGCCCCATTCACTTTGCGTGTGCCCCGTTCACTCCGTGTGCCCTGTTCACTCCATGTGCCCCGTTTACTTCCTGTGTGCCCTGTTCATTTTCCGTGTGCCCCATTCACTTTACGTGTGCCCCGTTCACTCTGTGTGTCCTGTTCACTTTCCGTGTGCCCTGTTCACTTTCCGTATGCCCCGTTCACTCTGTGTGCCCTGTTCACTTTGCGTGTGCCCTGTTTTCTTTCCGTGTGCCCCGTTCGCTTTGTGTGTGCCCTGTTCACTTTGCGTGTGCCCTATTCACTCCGTGTGCCCTGTTCATTTTCCGTGTGCCCTGTTCACTTTCTGTGTGTCCCGTTCACTCCGTGTGCCCCGTTCACTTTGCATGCTCCCTGTTCACTCCGTGTGCCCTGTTCATTTTCCGTGTGCCCCATTCACTTTCCGTGTGCCCCGTTCACTCCGTGTGCCCTGTTCACTCCATGTGCCCTGTTTACGTCCCGTGTGCCCCGTTCACTTTGCGTGTGCCCCTTTCACTTTGCGTGTGCCCCGTTCACTCCGTGTGCCCCATTCACTTTCCGTGTTTCCTGTTCACTTTCCGTGTACCCCATTCACTTTTCGTGTGCCCCGTTTACTTTCCGTGTGCCCCGTTTACTTTCCATGTGCCCCGTTCACTTTGCGTGTGCCCCGTTCACTTTCCGTGTTTCCTGTTCACTTTGCGTGTGCCCCATTCACATTCCGTGTGCCCATGTTCACTCCGTGTGCCCTGTTCACACCGTGTGCCCCATTTACTTTCCGTGTGCCCCGTTCACTTTCTGTGTGCCCCATTCACTTTCCATGTGCCCCATTCACTTTCCGTGTGCCCCATTCACTTTCCGTGTGCCCCGTTCACTTTCCATGTGCCCTGTTCACTCCGTGTGCCCCGTTCACTCCGTGTACCCCGTTCACTTTCCGTGTGCCCCATTCACTTTCCGTGTGCCCCGTTCACTCCGTGTGCCCCGTTCACTCTATGTGCCTGGTTCACTTTGCGTGTGCCCCGTTTACTTTCCGTGTGCCATGTTCACTTTCCATGTGCCCCGTTCATTTTCATTGTGCCCTGTTCACTCCGTGTGCCCCGTTCACTCCGTGTGCCCCGTTCACTCTATGTGCCTGGTTCACTTTGCGTGTGCCCCGTTTACTTTCCGTGTGCCATGTTCACTTTCCATGTGCCCCGTTCATTTTCATTGTGCCCTGTTCACTCCGTGTGCCCCGTTCACTCTGTGTGCCTGGTTCACTTTCCGTGTGCCTCGTTCACTTTCCGTGTGCCTCGTTCACTTCCCGTGTGCCCCGTTCACTTTCCGTGTGCCCCGTTCACTTTCCGTGTGCCCCTGTTCACTCTGTGTGCCCTGTTCACTTTCCGTGTGCCCCGTTCACTTTGAGTGTGCCCCGTTCACTTTCCGTGTGCCCCGTTCACTTTGAGTGTGCCCCATTCACTTTCCATGTGCCCTGTTCACTCCGTGTGCCCCGTTCACTCCGTGTGCCCCGTTCACTTTCCGTGTGCCCCGTTCACTTTGAGTGTGCCCCGTTCACTTTCCGTGTGCCCTGTTCACTTTGCGTGTGCCCCGTTTACTTTCCGTGTGCTCCTTTCACTCCGTGTGCCCCGTTCACTCCGTGTGCCTCGTTCACTTTCCATGTTTCCTGTTCACTTTCCGTGTGCCCCGTTTACTTTCTGTGTGCCCCGTTTACTTTCCATTTGCCCCGTTCACTTTGCTTGTGCCCCGTTCACTTTCCGTGTTTCCTGTTCACTTTGCGTGTGCCCCGTTCACATTCCGTGTGCCCATGTTCACTCCGTGTGCCCTGTTCACACCGTTGCCCCGTTTACTTTCCGTGTGCCGCGTTCACTTTCCGTGTGCCCCATTCACTTTCCGTGTGCCCCATTCACTTTCCGTGTGCCCTGTTCACTCCATGTGTCCCGTTCACGTTCCATGTGGGTGGCACGGTGGCACAGTGGTTAGCACTGCTGCCTCACAGCGCCAGAGACCCGGGTTCAATTCCCGCCTCAGGCGACTGACTGTGTGGAGTTTGCACATTCTCCCCGTGTCTGTGTGGGTTTCCTCCGGGTGCTCCGGTTTCCTCCCACAGTCCAAAGATGTGCAGGGTCAGGTGAATTGGCCATGCTAAATTGCCCGTAGTGTTAGGTAAGGGGTAAATGTGGGGGTATGGGAGGGTTTCGCTTCGGCGGGTCGGTGTGGACTTGTTGGGCCGAAGGGCCTGTTTCCATACTGTAATGTAATCTAATCTAATCTAATGTGCCCTGTTCACTCCGTGTGCCCTGTTCACTCCATGTGTCCCGTTCACGTTCCATGTGCCCTGTTCACTCCGTGTGCCCCGTTCACACCGTGTGCCCCGTTCACTTTCCGTGTGCCCATTCACTTTGAGTGTGCCCCGTTCACTTTGAGTGTGCCCCGTTCACTTTCCGTGTGCCCCGTTCACTCTGTGTGCCCTGTTCACTTTCCGTGTGCCCCATTTACTTTCCGTGTGCCCTGTTTGCTTTCCATGTGCCCCATTCACTTTGCGTGTGCCCGTTTCACTCCGTGTGCCCCGTTCACTCCGTGTGCCTCGTTCACTTTCCATGTTTCCTGTTCACTTTCCGTGTGCCCCGTTTACTTTCTGTGTGCCCCGTTTACTTTCTGTGTGCCCCGTTTACTTTCCGTGTGCCCCGTTCACTTTGCTTGTGCCCCGTTCACTTTCCGTGTTTCCTGTTCACTTTGCGTGTGCCCCGTTCACATTCCGTGTGCCCATGTTCACTCCGTGTGCCCTGTTCACACCGTGTGCCCCGTTTACTTTCCGTGTGCCGCGTTCACTTTCCGTGTGCCCCATTCACTTTCTGTGTGCCCTGTTCACTCCATGTGTCCCGTTCACGTTCCATGTGCCCTGTTCACTCCGTGTGCCCCATTCACACCGTGTGCCCCGTTCACTTTCCGTGTGCCCATTTGCTCTCCGTGTGCCCCGTTCACTTTCCGTGTGCCCCATTTACTCTCCGTGTGCCCCGTTCACTTTCCGTGTTTCTTGTTCACAATCCGTGTGCCCTGTTCACTCCGTGTGCTCTGTTCACTCCGTGTGCCCCGTTCACTTTCTGTGTGCCCTGTTCACTTTGCGTGTGCCCCGTTCACTTTGCGTGTGCCCCGTTCACTTTCTGTGTGCCCCGTTCACTTTCCGTGTACCCTGTTCACTCCATGTTCCTCATTCACTTTCCGTGTACCCCGTTCACTTTCCGTGTGCCCCGTTCACTTTCTGTTTTCCTGTTCACTTTCTGTTTGCCCCGTTCACTTTGCGTGTGCCCTGTTCACTCCGTGTGCCCCGTTCACTCCGTGTGCCCCGTTCACTCTGTGTGCCTGGTTCACTTTCCGTGTGCCCCGTTCAGTCCGTGTGTCCTATTCACTTTCCGTGTGCCCCGTTCTCTTTCCATTTGCCCTGTTCACTCTGTGTGCCTGGTTCACTTTGCGTGTGCCCCGTTTACTTTCCGTGTGCCATGTTCACTTTCCATGTGCCCCGTTCGTTTTCATTGTGCCCTGTTCACTCCGTGTGCCCCGTTCACTCCGTGTGCCCCATTCACTCCATGTGCCCCGTTCACTTCCCGTGTGCCCCATTCACTCCATGTGCCCTGTTCACTTTCCGTGTGCCCCGTTCACTTTCCGTGTGCCCGGTTCACTCTGTGTGCCCTGTTCACTTTCTGTGTGTCCCGTTCACTCCGTGTGCCCCGTTCACTTTGCGTGCTCACTGTTCACTCCGTGTGCCCTGTTCATTTTCCGTGAGCCCCATTCACTTTACGTGTGCCCCGTTCACTCTGTGTGCCCTGTTCACTTTCCGTGTGCCCTGTTCACTTTGCGTGTGCCCCGTTCACTTTCCGTATGCCCCGTTCACTCTGTGTGCCCTGTTCACTTTGCGTGTGCCCTGTTTTCTTTCCGTGTGCCCCGTTCGCTTTGTGTGTGCCCTGTTCACTTTCTGTGTGTCCCGTTCACTCAGTGTGCCCCGTTCACTTTGTGTGTGCCCTGTTCACTTTCTGTGTGTCCCGTTCACTCAGTGTGCCCCGTTCACTTTGCGTGTGCCCTATTCACTCCGTGTGCCCTGTTCATTTTCCGTGTGCCCTGTTCACTTTCTGTGTGTCCCGTTCACTCCGTGTGCCCCGTTCACTTTGCATGCTCCCTGTTCACTCCGTGTGCCCTGTTCATTTTCCGTGTGCCCCATTCACTTTCCGTGTGCCCCGTTCACTCCGTGTGCCCTGTTCACTCCATGTGCCCTGTTTACGTCCCGTGTGCCCCGTTCACTTTGCGTGTGCCCCTTTCACTTTGCGTGTGCCCCGTTCACTCCGTGTGCCCCATTCACTTTCCGTGTTTCCTGTTCACTTTCCGTGTGCCCCATTCACTTTCCGTGTGCCCCGTTTACTTTCCGTGTGCCCCGTTTACTTTCCATGTGCCCCGTTCACTTTGCGTGTGCCCCGTTCACTTTCCGTGTTTCCTGTTCACTTTGCGTGTGCCCCGTTCACATTCCGTGTGCCCATGTTCACTCCGTGTGCCCTGTTCACACCGTGTGCCCCATTTACTTTCCGTGTGCCCCGTTCACTTTCTGTGTGCCCCATTCACTTTCCATGAGCCCCATTCACTTTCCGTGTGCCCCATTCACTTTGCGTGTGCCCCGTTCACTTGCCCCGTTCACTTTCCATGTGCCCTGTTCACTCCGTGTGCCCCGTTCACTCCGTGTACCCCGTTCACTTTCCGTGTGCCCCATTCACTTTCCGTGTGCCCCATTCACTTTCCGTGTGCCCCGTTCACTCTATGTGCCTGGTTCACTCTATGTGCCTGGTTCACTTTGCGTGTGCCCCGTTTACTTTCCGTGTGCCATGTTCACTTTCCATGTGCCCCGTTCATTTTCATTGTGCCCTGTTCACTCCGTGTGCCCCGTTCACTCCGTGTGCCCCGTTCACTCTATGTGCCTGGTTCACTTTGCGTGTGCCCCATTTACTTTCCGTGTGCCATGTTCACTTTCCATGTGCCCCGTTCATTTTCATTGTGCCCTGTTCACTCCGTGTGCCCTGTTCACTCCGTGTGCCCCGTTCACTCTGTGTGCCTGGTTCACTTTCCGTGTGCCTCGTTCACTTTCCGTGTGCCTCGTTCACTTCCCGTGTGCCCCGTTCACTTTCCGTGTGCCCCGTTCGCTTTCCGTGTGCCCTGTTCACTCTGTGTGCCCTGTTCACTTTCCGTGTGCCCCGTTCACTTTGAGTGTGCCCCGTTCACTTTCCGTGTGCCCCGTTCACTTTGAGTGTGCCCTGTTCACTCCGTGTGCCCCGTTCACTTTGAGTGTGCCTCGTTCACTTTCCGTGTGCCCCGTTCACTTTGAGTGTGCCCCGTTCACTTTCCGTGTGCCCTGTTCACTTTGCGTGTGCCCCGTTTACTTTGCGTGTGCCCCTTTCACTCCGTGTGCCTCGTTCACTTTCCATGTTTCCTGTTCACTTTCCGTGTGCCTCGTTTACTTTCTGTGTGCCCCGTTTACTTTCCATTTGCCCCGTTCACTTTGCTTGTGCCCCGTTCACTTTCCGTGTTTCCTGTCCACTTTGCGTGTGCCCCATTCACATTCCGTGTGCCCATGTTCACTCCGTGTGCCCTGTTCACACCGTGTGCCCCGTTTACTTTCCGTGTGCCGCGTTCACTTTCCGTGTGCCCCATTCACTTTCCATGTGCCCCATTCACTTTCCGTGTGCCCTGTTCACTCCATGTGTCCCGTTCACGTTCCATGTGCCCTGTTCACTCCGTGTGCCCCGTTCACACCGTGTGCCCTGTTCACTTTCCGTGTGCCCTGTTCACTCCATGTGTCCCGTTCACGTTCCATGTGCCCTGTTCACTCCGTGTGCCCCGTTCACACCATGTGCCCCGTTCACTTTCCGTGTGCCCGTTCACTTTGAGTGTGCCCCGTTCACTTTCCGTGTGCCCCGTTCATTCTGTGTGCCTCGTTCACTTTCCGTGTGCCTCGTTCACTTTCCGTGTACCCTGTTCACTCCGTGTTCCTCATTCACTTTCCGTGTACCCCGTTCACTTTCCGTGTGCCCTGTTTGCTTTCCATGTGCCCCATTCACTTTGCGTGTGCCCCTTTCACTCCGTGTGCCCCGTTCACTCCGTGTGCCCCATTCACTTTCCATGTTTCCTGTTCACTTTCCGTGTGCCCCGTTTACTTTCCGTGTGCCCCGTTTACTTTCTGTGTGCCCCGTTTACTTTCCATGTGCCCCGTTCACTTTGCTTGTGCCCCGTTCACTTTCCGTGTTTCCTGTTCACTTTGCGTGTGCCCCGTTCACATTCCGTGTGCCCATGTTCACTCCGTGTGCCCTGTTCACACCGTGTGCCCCGTTTACTTTCCGTGTGCCGCGTTCACTTTGCGTGTGCCCCGTTTACTTTGCGTGTGCCCCTTTCACTCCGTGTGCCCCGTTCACTCTGTGTGCCTCGTTCACTTTCCATGTTTCCTGTTCCCATTCCGTGTGCCCCGTTTACTTTCTGTGTGCCCCGTTTACTTTCTGTGTGCCCCGTTTACTTTCCATTTGCCCCGTTCACTTTGCTTGTGCCCCGTTCACTTTCCGTGTTTCCTGTTCACTTCGTGTGCCCTGTTCACACCGTGTGCCGCGTTCACTTTCCGTGTGCCCCATTCACTTTCCATGTGCCCTGTTCACTCCATGTGTCCCGTTCACGTTCCATGTGCCCTGTTCACTCCGTGTGCCCCGTTCACACCGTGTGCCCCGTTCACTTTCCGTGTGCCCCATTTGCTCTCCGTGTGCCCCGTTCACTTTCCGTGTGCCCCATTTACTCTCCGTGTGCCCCGTTCACTTTCCGTGTTTCTTGTTCACAATCCGTGTGCTCTGTTCACTCCGTGTGCCCCATTCACTTTCCGTGTGCCCCGTTCACTTTGCGTGTGCCCCGTTCACTTTGCGTGTGCCCCGTTCACTTTCTGTGTGCCCCGTTCACTTTCCGTGTGCCCTGTTCACTCCGTGTTCCTCATTCACTTTCCGTGTGCCCCGTTCACTTTCCGTGTGCCCCGTTCACTTTCCGTGTACCCTGTTCACTCCGTGTTCCTCATTCACTTTCCGTGTGCCCCATTCACTTTCCGTGTGCCCTGTTCACTCCATGTGTCCCGTTCACGTTCCATGTGGGTGGCACGGTGGCACAGTGGTTAGCACTGCTGCCTCACAGCACCAGAGACCCGGGTTCAATTCCCGCCTCAGGCGACTGACTGTGTGGAGTTTGCACATTCTCCCCGTGTCTGTGTGGGTTTCCTCCGGGTGCTCCGGTTTCCTCCCACAGTCCAAAGATGTGCAGGGTCAGGTGAATTGGCCATGCTAAATTGCCCGTAGTGTTAGGTAAGGGGTAAATGTGGGGGTATGGGAGGGTTTCGCTTCGGCGGGTCGGTGTGGACTTGTTGGGCCGAAGGGCCTGTTTCCATACTGTAATGTAATCTAATCTAATCTAATGTGCCCTGTTCACTCCGTGTGCCCTGTTCACTCCATGTGTCCCGTTCACGTTCCATGTGCCCTGTTCACTCCGTGTGCCCCGTTCACACCGTGTGCCCCGTTCACTTTCCGTGTGCCCATTCACTTTGAGTGTGCCCCGTTCACTTTGAGTGTGCCCCGTTCACTTTCCGTGTGCCCCGTTCACTCTGTGTGCCCTGTTCACTTTCCGTGTGCCCCATTTACTTTCCGTGTGCCCTGTTTGCTTTCCATGTGCCCCATTCACTTTGCGTGTGCCCGTTTCACTCCGTGTGCCCCGTTCACTCCGTGTGCCTCGTTCACTTTCCATGTTTCCTGTTCACTTTCCGTGTGCCCCGTTTACTTTCTGTGTGCCCCGTTTACTTTCCGTGTGCCCCGTTCACTTTGCTTGTGCCCCGTTCACTTTCCGTGTTTCCTGTTCACTTTGCGTGTGCCCCGTTCACATTCCGTGTGCCCATGTTCACTCCGTGTGCCCTGTTCACACCGTGTGCCCCGTTTACTTTCCGTGTGCCGCGTTCACTTTCCGTGTGCCCCATTCACTTTCTGTGTGCCCTGTTCACTCCATGTGTCCCGTTCACTTTCCGTGTGCCCCGTTCACTCCGTGTGCCCCATTCACACCGTGTGCCCCGTTCACTTTCCGTGTGCCCATTTGCTCTCCGTGTGCCCCATTCACTTTCCGTGTGCCCATGTTCACTCCGTGTGCCCCATTCACTCCGTGTGCCCCATTCACTTTCCGTGTGCCCCATTCACTTCCCGTGTGCCCCATTCACTTTGCATGTACCCGTTCACTTTGCGTGTGCCCCGTTCAGTCCGTGTGTCCTATTCACTTTCTGTGTGGCCCATTCACTTTCCATGTGCCCCATTCACTTTGCGTGTGCCCCATTCACTTTGCATGTACCCGTTCACTTTGCGTGTGCCCCGTTCAGTCTGTGTGTCCTATTCACTTTCCGTGTCCCCTGTTCACTCTCCGTGTGCCCCGTTCACTCCGTGTGCCCCATTCACTTTCCGTGTGCCCCATTCACTTTGCATGTACCCGTTCACTTTGCGTGTGCCCCGTTCAGTCTGTGTGTCCTATTCACTTTCCGTGTCCCCTGTTCACTCTCCGTGTGCCCCGTTCAGTCCGTGTTCCTCATTCACTTTGCGTGTGCCCTGTTCACTCCGTGTGCCCCGTTCACTCCGTGTGCACCGTTAACTCCGTGTGCCCCATTCACTTTGCGTGTGCCTGGTTCACTTTCCATGTTCCCTGTTCACTCTGTGTGCCCCGTTCACTCTGTGTGCCCGTTCACTTTCCGTGTGCCCCATTCACTCCGTGTGCCCCGTTCACTCTGTGTGCCCGTTCACTTTCCGTGTGCCCCGTTTACTTTCCGTGTGCCCCATTCACTTTATGTGTGCCCCGTTTACTTTCCGTGTGCCCCATTCACTTTATGTGTGCCCCGTTTACTTTCCGTGTGCCCCATTCACTTTATGTGTGCCCCGTTCACTCCGTGTGCCCCATTCACTCCGTGTGCCCCGTTCACTCCGTGTGCCCCGTTCACTCTGTGTGCCCTGTTCATTTTCTGTGTGCCCCATTCACTTTGCGTGTGCCCCGTTCACTCCGTGTGCCCTGTTCACTTTGCGTGTGCCCTGTTCACTTTGCGTGTGCACCGTTCACTTTGCGTGTGCCCTGTTCATTTTCCGTGTGCCCCATTCACTTTACGTGTGCCCCGTTCATTCCTGAAGAAGGGCTTATGCCCGAAACGTCAATTCTCCTGTTCCCTGGATGCTGCCTGACCTGCTGCGCTTTTCCAGCAACACATTTCCAGCTCTAATCCCCAACATCTGCAGACCTCACTTTCTCCTCCATTCACTCCGTGTGCCCCGTTCACTTTCCGTGTGCCCCGTTCACTCTGTGTGCCCTGTTCACTTTCCGTGTGCCCCGTTCACTTTCCGTGTGCCCTGTTCACGTTCCGTGTGCCCCGTTTAATTTCCGTGTGCCCCGTTCACTTTCTGTGTGTCCCGTTCACTTTGCGTGTGCCCCGTTCACTCCGTGTGCCCTGTTCACTTTGCGTGTGCCCTGATCACTTTCTGTGTGTCCCGTTCACTCCGTGTGCCCCGTTCACTTTGCGTGTGCCCTGTTCACTCCGTGTGCCCTGTTCATTTTCCGTGTGCCCCGTTCACTTTGCGTGTGCCCCGTTCACTCCGTGTGCCCTGTTCACTCCATGTGCCCTGTTTACTTCCCGTGTGCCCCGTTCACTTTGCGTGTGCCTCGTTCACTTTGCGTGTGCCCCGTTCACTTTGCGTGTACCCCGTTCACTCCGTGTGCCCCATTCACTTTCCGTGTTTCCTGTTCACTTTCCTTGTGTCCCATTCACTTTCCATGTGCCCCATTCACTTTCCGTGTGCCCCATTCACTTTCCGTGTGCCCCATTCACTTTGCGTGTGCCCTGTTCACTTTCCATGTGCCCTGTTCACTCCATGTGTCCCTTTCACGTTCCATGTGCTCTGTTCACTCCGTGTGCCCCGTTCACTCCGTGTGCCCCGTTCACTTTCCGTGTGCCCCGTTCACTCCGTGTGCCCCGATCACTCCGTGTGCCTGGTTCACTTTGCGTGTGCCCCATTCACTTTCCGTGTGCCCCGTTCGCTTTGTGTGTGCCCCGTTCACTTTCTGTGTGTCCCGTTCACTTTGCGTGTGCCCCGTTCACTCCGTGTGCCCTGTTCACTTTGCGTGTGCCCTGATCACTTTCTGTGTGTCCCGTTCACTCCGTGTGCCCCGTTCACTTTGCGTGTGCCCTGTTCACTCCGTGTGCCCTGTTCATTTTCCATGTGCCCCATTCACTTTGCGTGTGCCCCGTTCACTCCGTGTGCCCTGTTCACTCCATGTGCCCTGTTTACTTCCCGTGTGCCCCGTTCACTTTGCGTGTGCCCCGTTCACTTTGCGTGTGCCCCGTTCACTTTGCGTGTACCCCGTTCACTCCGTGTGCCCCATTCACTTTCCGTGTTTCCTGTTCACTTTCCTTGTGTCCCATTCACTTTCCATGTGCCCCATTCACTTTCCGTGTGCCCCATTCACTTTCCGTGTGCCCCATTCACTTTGCGTGTGCCCTGTTCACTTTCCATGTGCCCTGTTCACTCCATGTGTCCCTTTCACGTTCCATGTGCTCTGTTCACTCCGTGTGCCCCGTTCACTCCGTGTGCCCCGTTCACTTTCCGTGTGCCCCGTTCACTCCGTGTGCCCCGATCACTCCGTGTGCCTGGTTCACTTTGCGTGTGCCCCATTCACTTTCCGTGTGCCCCGTTCGCTTTGTGTGTGCCCCGTTCACTTTCTGTGTGTCCCGTTCACTTTGCGTGTGCCCCGTTCACTCCGTGTGCCCTGTTCACTTTGCGTGTGCCCTGATCACTTTCTGTGTGTCCCGTTCACTCCGTGTGCCCCGTTCACTTTGCGTGTGCCCTGTTCACTCCGTGTGCCCTGTTCATTTTCCATGTGCCCCATTCACTTTGCGTGTGCCCCGTTCACTCCGTGTGCCCTGTTCACTCCATGTGCCCCGTTTACTTCCTGTGTGCCCTGTTCATTTTCCGTGTGCCCCATTCACTTTACGTGTGCCCCGTTCACTCTGTGTGTCCTGTTCACTTTCCGTGTGCCCTGTTCACTTTCCGTATGCCCCGTTCACTCTGTGTGCCCTGTTCACTTTGCGTGTGCCCTGTTTTCTTTCCGTGTGCCCCGTTCGCTTTGTGTGTGCCCTGTTCACTTTGCGTGTGCCCTATTCACTCCGTGTGCCCTGTTCATTTTCCGTGTGCCCTGTTCACTTTCTGTGTGTCCCGTTCACTCCGTGTGCCCCGTTCACTTTGCATGCTCCCTGTTCACTCCGTGTGCCCTGTTCATTTTCCGTGTGCCCCATTCACTTTCCGTGTGCCCCGTTCACTCCGTGTGCCCTGTTCACTCCATGTGCCCTGTTTACGTCCCGTGTGCCCCGTTCACTTTGCGTGTGCCCCTTTCACTTTGCGTGTGCCCCGTTCACTCCGTGTGCCCCATTCACTTTCCGTGTTTCCTGTTCACTTTCCGTGTGCCCCATTCACTTTTCGTGTGCCCCGTTTACTTTCCGTGTGCCCCGTTTACTTTCCATGTGCCCCGTTCACTTTGCGTGTGCCCCGTTCACTTTCCGTGTTTCCTGTTCACTTTGCGTGTGCCCCATTCACATTCCGTGTGCCCATGTTCACTCCGTGTGCCCTGTTCACACCGTGTGCCCCATTTACTTTCCGTGTGCCCCGTTCACTTTCTGTGTGCCCCATTCACTTTCCATGTGCCCCATTCACTTTCCGTGTGCCCCATTCACTTTCCGTGTGCCCCGTTCACTTTCCATGTGCCCTGTTCACTCCGTGTGCCCCGTTCACTCCGTGTACCCCGTTCACTTTCCGTGTGCCCCATTCACTTTCTGTGTGCCCCGTTCACTCCGTGTGCCCCGTTCACTCTATGTGCCTGGTTCACTTTGCGTGTGCCCCGTTTACTTTCCGTGTGCCATGTTCACTTTCCATGTGCCCCGTTCATTTTCATTGTGCCCTGTTCACTCCGTGTGCCCCGTTCACTCCGTGTGCCCCGTTCACTCTATGTGCCTGGTTCACTTTGCGTGTGCCCCGTTTACTTTCCGTGTGCCATGTTCACTTTCCATGTGCCCCGTTCATTTTCATTGTGCCCTGTTCACTCCGTGTGCCCCGTTCACTCTGTGTGCCTGGTTCACTTTCCGTGTGCCTCGTTCACTTTCCGTGTGCCTCGTTCACTTCCCGTGTGCCCCGTTCACTTTCCGTGTGCCCCTGTTCACTCTGTGTGCCCTGTTCACTTTCCGTGTGCCCCGTTCACTTTGAGTGTGCCCCGTTCACTTTCCGTGTGCCCCGTTCACTTTGAGTGTGCCCCATTCACTTTCCATGTGCCCTGTTCACTCCGTGTGCCCCGTTCACTCCGTGTGCCCCGTTCACTTTCCGTGTGCCCCGTTCACTTTGAGTGTGCCCCGTTCACTTTCCGTGTGCCCTGTTCACTTTGCGTGTGCCCCGTTTACTTTCCGTGTGCTCCTTTCACTCCGTGTGCCCCGTTCACTCCGTGTGCCTCGTTCACTTTCCATGTTTCCTGTTCACTTTCCGTGTGCCCCGTTTACTTTCTGTGTGCCCCGTTTACTTTCCATTTGCCCCGTTCACTTTGCTTGTGCCCCGTTCACTTTCCGTGTTTCCTGTTCACTTTGCGTGTGCCCCGTTCACATTCCGTGTGCCCATGTTCACTCCGTGTGCCCTGTTCACACCGTTGCCCCGTTTACTTTCCGTGTGCCGCGTTCACTTTCCGTGTGCCCCATTCACTTTCCGTGTGCCCCATTCACTTTCCGTGTGCCCTGTTCACTCCATGTGTCCCGTTCACGTTCCATGTGGGTGGCACGGTGGCACAGTGGTTAGCACTGCTGCCTCACAGCACCAGAGACCCGGGTTCAATTCCCGCCTCAGGCGACTGACTGTGTGGAGTTTGCACATTCTCCCCGTGTCTGTGTGGGTTTCCTCCGGGTGCTCCGGTTTCCTCCCACAGTCCAAAGATGTGCAGGGTCAGGTGAATTGGCCATGCTAAATTGCCCGTAGTGTTAGGTAAGGGGTAAATGTGGGGGTATGGGAGGGTTTCGCTTCGGCGGGTCGGTGTGGACTTGTTGGGCCGAAGGGCCTGTTTCCATACTGTAATGTAATCTAATCTAATCTAATGTGCCCTGTTCACTCCGTGTGCCCTGTTCACTCCATGTGTCCCGTTCACGTTCCATGTGCCCTGTTCACTCCGTGTGCCCCGTTCACACCGTGTGCCCCGTTCACTTTCCGTGTGCCCATTCACTTTGAGTGTGCCCCGTTCACTTTGAGTGTGCCCCGTTCACTTTCCGTGTGCCCCGTTCACTCTGTGTGCCCTGTTCACTTTCCGTGTGCCCCATTTACTTTCCGTGTGCCCTGTTTGCTTTCCATGTGCCCCATTCACTTTGCGTGTGCCCGTTTCACTCCGTGTGCCCCGTTCACTCCGTGTGCCTCGTTCACTTTCCATGTTTCCTGTTCACTTTCCGTGTGCCCCGTTTACTTTCTGTGTGCCCCGTTTACTTTCCGTGTGCCCCGTTCACTTTGCTTGTGCCCCGTTCACTTTCCGTGTTTCCTGTTCACTTTGCGTGTGCCCCGTTCACATTCCGTGTGCCCATGTTCACTCCGTGTGCCCTGTTCACACCGTGTGCCCCGTTTACTTTCCGTGTGCCGCGTTCACTTTCCGTGTGCCCCATTCACTTTCTGTGTGCCCTGTTCACTCCATGTGTCCCGTTCACGTTCCATGTGCCCTGTTCACTCCGTGTGCCCCATTCACACCGTGTGCCCCGTTCACTTTCCGTGTGCCCATTTGCTCTCCGTGTGCCCCGTTCACTTTCCGTGTGCCCCATTTACTCTCCGTGTGCCCCGTTCACTTTCCGTGTTTCTTGTTCACAATCCGTGTGCCCTGTTCACTCCGTGTGCTCTGTTCACTCCGTGTGCCCCGTTCACTTTCTGTGTGCCCTGTTCACTTTGCGTGTGCCCCGTTCACTTTGCGTGTGCCCCGTTCACTTTCTGTGTGCCCCGTTCACTTTCCGTGTACCCTGTTCACTCCATGTTCCTCATTCACTTTCCGTGTACCCCGTTCACTTTCCGTGTGCCCCGTTCACTTTCTGTTTTCCTGTTCACTTTCTGTTTGCCCCGTTCACTTTGCGTGTGCCCTGTTCACTCCGTGTGCCCCGTTCACTCCGTGTGCCCCGTTCACTCTGTGTGCCTGGTTCACTTTCCGTGTGCCCCGTTCAGTCCGTGTGTCCTATTCACTTTCCGTGTGCCCCGTTCTCTTTCCATTTGCCCTGTTCACTCTGTGTGCCTGGTTCACTTTGCGTGTGCCCCGTTTACTTTCCGTGTGCCATGTTCACTTTCCATGTGCCCCGTTCGTTTTCATTGTGCCCTGTTCACTCCGTGTGCCCCGTTCACTCCGTGTGCCCCATTCACTCCATGTGCCCCGTTCACTTCCCGTGTGCCCCATTCACTCCATGTGCCCTGTTCACTTTCCGTGTGCCCCGTTCACTTTCCGTGTGCCCGGTTCACTCTGTGTGCCCTGTTCACTTTCTGTGTGTCCCGTTCACTCCGTGTGCCCCGTTCACTTTGCGTGCTCCCTGTTCACTCCGTGTGCCCTGTTCATTTTCCGTGAGCCCCATTCACTTTACGTGTGCCCCGTTCACTCTGTGTGCCCTGTTCACTTTCCGTGTGCCCTGTTCACTTTGCGTGTGCCCCGTTCACTTTCCGTATGCCCCGTTCACTCTGTGTGCCCTGTTCACTTTGCGTGTGCCCTGTTTTCTTTCCGTGTGCCCCGTTCGCTTTGTGTGTGCCCTGTTCACTTTCTGTGTGTCCCGTTCACTCAGTGTGCCCCGTTCACTTTGTGTGTGTCCTGTTCACTTTCTGTGTGTCCCGTTCACTCAGTGTGCCCCGTTCACTTTGCGTGTGCCCTATTCACTCCGTGTGCCCTGTTCATTTTCCGTGTGCCCTGTTCACTTTCTGTGTGTCCCGTTCACTCCGTGTGCCCCGTTCACTTTGCATGCTCCCTGTTCACTCCGTGTGCCCTGTTCATTTTCCGTGTGCCCCATTCACTTTCCGTGTGCCCCGTTCACTCCATGTGCCCTGTTCACTCCATGTGCCCTGTTTACGTCCCGTGTGCCCCGTTCACTTTGCGTGTGCCCCTTTCACTTTGCGTGTGCCCCGTTCACTCCGTGTGCCCCATTCACTTTCCGTGTTTCCTGTTCACTTTCCGTGTGCCCCATTCACTTTCCGTGTGCCCCGTTTACTTTCCGTGTGCCCCGTTTACTTTCCATGTGCCCCGTTCACTTTGCGTGTGCCCCGTTCACTTTCCGTGTTTCCTGTTCACTTTGCGTGTGCCCCGTTCACATTCCGTGTGCCCATGTTCACTCCGTGTGCCCTGTTCACACCGTGTGCCCCATTTACTTTCCGTGTGCCCCGTTCACTTTCTGTGTGCCCCATTCACTTTCCATGAGCCCCATTCACTTTCCGTGTGCCCCATTCACTTTGCGTGTGCCCCGTTCACTTGCCCCGTTCACTTTCCATGTGCCCTGTTCACTCCGTGTGCCCCGTTCACTCCGTGTACCCCGTTCACTTTCCGTGTGCCCCATTCACTTTCCGTGTGCCCCATTCACTTTCCGTGTGCCCCGTTCACTCTATGTGCCTGGTTCACTCTATGTGCCTGGTTCACTTTGCGTGTGCCCCGTTTACTTTCCGTGTGCCATGTTCACTTTCCATGTGCCCCGTTCATTTTCATTGTGCCCTGTTCACTCCGTGTGCCCCGTTCACTCCGTGTGCCCCGTTCACTCTATGTGCCTGGTTCACTTTGCGTGTGCCCCATTTACTTTCCGTGTGCCATGTTCACTTTCCATGTGCCCCGTTCATTTTCATTGTGCCCTGTTCACTCCGTGTGCCCTGTTCACTCCGTGTGCCCCGTTCACTCTGTGTGCCTGGTTCACTTTCCGTGTGCCTCGTTCACTTTCCGTGTGCCTCGTTCACTTCCCGTGTGCCCCGTTCACTTTCCGTGTGCCCCGTTCGCTTTCCGTGTGCCCTGTTCACTCTGTGTGCCCTGTTCACTTTCCGTGTGCCCCGTTCACTTTGAGTGTGCCCCGTTCACTTTCCGTGTGCCCCGTTCACTTTGAGTGTGCCCTGTTCACTCCGTGTGCCCCGTTCACTTTGAGTGTGCCTCGTTCACTTTCCGTGTGCCCCGTTCACTTTGAGTGTGCCCCGTTCACTTTCCGTGTGCCCTGTTCACTTTGCGTGTGCCCCGTTTACTTTGCGTGTGCCCCTTTCACTCCGTGTGCCTCGTTCACTTTCCATGTTTCCTGTTCACTTTCCGTGTGCCTCGTTTACTTTCTGTGTGCCCCGTTTACTTTCCATTTGCCCCGTTCACTTTGCTTGTGCCCCGTTCACTTTCCGTGTTTCCTGTCCACTTTGCGTGTGCCCCATTCACATTCCGTGTGCCCATGTTCACTCCGTGTGCCCTGTTCACACCGTGTGCCCCGTTTACTTTCCGTGTGCCGCGTTCACTTTCCGTGTGCCCCATTCACTTTCCATGTGCCCCATTCACTTTCCGTGTGCCCTGTTCACTCCATGTGTCCCGTTCACGTTCCATGTGCCCTGTTCACTCCGTGTGCCCCGTTCACACCGTGTGCCCTGTTCACTTTCCGTGTGCCCTGTTCACTCCATGTGTCCCGTTCACGTTCCATGTGCCCTGTTCACTCCGTGTGCCCCGTTCACACCATGTGCCCCGTTCACTTTCCGTGTGCCCGTTCACTTTGAGTGTGCCCCGTTCACTTTGAGTGTGCCCCGTTCACTTTCCGTGTGCCCCGTTCATTCTGTGTGCCTCGTTCACTTTCCGTGTGCCTCGTTCACTTTCCGTGTACCCTGTTCACTCCGTGTTCCTCATTCACTTTCCGTGTACCCCGTTCACTTTCCGTGTGCCCTGTTTGCTTTCCATGTGCCCCATTCACTTTGCGTGTGCCCCTTTCACTCCGTGTGCCCCGTTCACTCCGTGTGCCCCATTCACTTTCCATGTTTCCTGTTCACTTTCCGTGTGCCCCGTTTACTTTCCGTGTGCCCCGTTTACTTTCTGTGTGCCCCGTTTACTTTCCATGTGCCCCGTTCACTTTGCTTGTGCCCCGTTCACTTTCCGTGTTTCCTGTTCACTTTGCGTGTGCCCCGTTCACATTCCGTGTGCCCATGTTCACTCCGTGTGCCCTGTTCACACCGTGTGCCCCGTTTACTTTCCGTGTGCCGCGTTCACTTTGCGTGTGCCCCGTTTACTTTGCGTGTGCCCCTTTCACTCCGTGTGCCCAGTTCACTCTGTGTGCCTCGTTCACTTTCCATGTTTCCTGTTCACATTCCGTGTGCCCCGTTTACTTTCTGTGTGCCCCGTTTACTTTCTGTGTGCCCCGTTTACTTTCCATTTGCCCCGTTCACTTTGCTTGTGCCCCGTTCACTTTCCGTGTTTCCTGTTCACTTCGTGTGCCCTGTTCACACCGTGTGCCGCGTTCACTTTCCGTGTGCCCCATTCACTTTCCATGTGCCCTGTTCACTCCATGTGTCCCGTTCACGTTCCATGTGCCCTGTTCACTCCGTGTGCCCCGTTCACACCGTGTGCCCCGTTCACTTTCCGTGTGCCCCATTTGCTCTCCGTGTGCCCCGTTCACTTTCCGTGTGCCCCATTTACTCTCCGTGTGCCCCGTTCACTTTCCGTGTTTCTTGTTCACAATCCGTGTGCTCTGTTCACTCCGTGTGCCCCATTCACTTTCCGTGTGCCCCGTTCACTTTGCGTGTGCCCCGTTCACTTTGCGTGTGCCCCGTTCACTTTCTGTGTGCCCCGTTCACTTTCCGTGTGCCCTGTTCACTCCGTGTTCCTCATTCACTTTCCGTGTGCCCCGTTCACTTTCCGTGTGCCCCGTTCACTTTCCGTGTACCCTGTTCACTCCGTGTTCCTCATTCACTTTCCGTGTGCCCCATTCACTTTCCGTGTGCCCCGTTCTCTTTCCATTTGCCCTGTTCACTCCGTGTGCCCCGTTCACTCCGTGTGCCCAGTTCACTCTGTGTGCCTGGTTCACTTTGCGTGTGCCCCGTTTACTTTCCGTGTGCCATGTTCACTTTCCATGTGCCCCGTTCGTTTTCATTGTGCCCTGTTCACTCCGTGTGCCCCGTTCACTCTGTGTGCCCTGTTCACTTTCCGTGTGCCTCGTTCACTTTCCGTGTGCCCCGTTCACTTTCCGTGTGCCCGGTTCACTCTGTGTGCCCTGTTCACGTTGCGTGTGCCCCGTTCACTCCGTGTGCCCTGTTCACTCCATGTGCCCCGTTTACTTCCCGTGTGCTCCGTTCACTTTGCGTGTGCCCCGTTCACTTTGCGTGTGCCCCGTTCACTTTCCGTGTGCCCCATTCACTTTCCGTGTTTCCTGTTTACTTTCAGTGTGCCCCGTTTACTTTCCATGTGCCCCGTTCACTTTCCGTGTTTCCTGTTCACTTTCCGTGTGCCCCGTTCACTTTCCGTGTGCCCCGTTCACTTTCCGTGTGCCCCGTTCACTTTCCGTGTTTCCTGTTCACTTTCCGTGTGCCCCATTCACTTTCCGTGTGCCCCATTCACTTCCCGTGTGCCCCATTCACTTTGCATGTACCCGTTCACTTTGCGTGTGCCCCATTCAGTCCGTGTGTCCTATTCACTTTCTGTGTGGCCCATTCACTTTCCATGTGCCCCATTCACTTTGCGTGTGCCCCGTTCAGTCTGTGTGACCTATTCACATTCCGTGTGCCCCGTTCACTTTGCACCTGCCCCGTTCACTTTCCGTGTTCCCCGTTCACTTTCCGTGTTCCCCGTTCACTTTCCGTGTTTCCCGTTCACTTTCCGTGTGCCCTGTTCACTTTCCGTGTTCCCCGTTCACTTTCCGTGTTCCCCGTTCACTTTCCGTGTGCCCTGTTCACTCCATGTGCCCATGTTCACTCCGTGTGCCCCATTCACTCTGTGTGCCCCGTTCACTCCGTGTGCCCCATTCACTCTGTGTGCCCCGTTCACTCCGTGTGCCCCGTTCACTCCGTGTGCCCCATTCACTCTGTGTGCCCCGTTCACTCCGTGTGCCCCGTTCACTCCGTGTGCCCCATTCACTCCGTGTGCCCCATTCACTCCGTGCGCCCCGTTCACTCCGTGTGCCCCGTTCACTCCGTGTGCCCCATTCACTCCGTGTGCCCCATTCACTCCGTGCGCCCCGTTCACTCCGTGTGCCCCGTTCACTCCGTGTGCCCAGTTCACTCCGTGTGCCCCATTCACTCCGTGCGCCCCGTTCACTCCGTGTGCCCTGTTCACTCTGTGTGCCCTGTTCATTTTCTGTGTGCCCCATTCACTTTGCGTGTGCCCCGTTCACTCCGTGTGCCCTGTTCACTTTGCGTGTGCCCTGTTCACTTTGCGTGTGCACCGTTCACTTTACGTGTGCCCCGTTCATTCCTGAAGAGGGGCTTATGCCCGAAACGTCGATTCTCCTGTTCCCTGGATGCTGCCTGACCTGCTGCGCTTTTCCAGCAACACATTTCCAGCTCTAATCCCCAACATCTGCAGACCTCACTTTCTCCTCCATTCACTCCGTGTGCCCCGTTCACTTTCCGTGTGCCCCGTTCACTCTGTGTGCCCTGTTCACTTTCCGTGTGCCCCGTTCATAGAACATAGAACATAGAAGAATACAGCGCAGTACAGGCCCTTGGGCCCTCGATGTTGCGCCGATCCAAGCCCACCTAAACTACACTAACCCACTATCCTCCATATACCTATCCAATGCCCTCTTAAATGCCCATAAAGAGGGAGAGTCCACCACTGTTACTGGCAGGGCATTCCATGAACTAACGACTCGCTGAGTGAAGAACCTACCCCTAACATCAGTCCTATATCTACCCCCCCTTAATTTAAAGCTATGCCCCCTTGTAATACCCGACTCAATACGCGGGAAAAGGTTCATACTGTCGACCCTATCTAACCCCCTAATCATCTTGTACACCTCAATCAAGTCACCCCTAAACCTTCTTTTCTCTAGTGAAAACAGCCCCAAGTGCCTCAGTCTTTCCTCATACGATTTTCCTTCCATACCAGGCAACATCCTGGTAAACCTCCTCTGCACCCGTTCCAATGCCTCCACATCCTTCCTATAGTATGGCGACCAAAACTGCACACAATATTCCAGATGCGGCCGTACCAGAGTCTTATACAACTGCATCATGACCTCAGGACTCCGGAACTCAATTCCTCTACCAATAAAAGCCAGTACGCCATATGCCTTCCTGACCGCACTATTTACCTGGGTGGCAACTTTCAGAGATCTGTGTACATGGACACCAAGATCCCTCTGCTCATCCACACTACCAAGTATCCGACCATTAGCCCAGTACCCCATCTTTTTGTTATTCTTCCCAAAGTGAATCACCTCGCACTTAGCTACATTGAATTCCATCTGCCACCTTTCTGCCCAGCTCTGCAGCTTCTCTATATCCTGCTGTAACCTGCCACATGCTTCCTCACTGTCAACAACTCCTCCGACTTTCGTGTCATCCGCAAACTTGCTCACCCAACCTTCTAACCCCTCTTCCAGGTCATTTATAAAAATGACAAACAGCAATGGTCCCAAAACAGATCCTTGCGGAACACCGCTAGTGACGGCACTCCATGAAGAAACTTTGCCATCAACTACTACCCTCTGTCTTCTTCCATCCAGCCAATTCCTAATCCAAACCTCCAACTCACCCTCAATGCCATATCTCCGTATTTTCTGCAGTAGCCTACCATGGGGAACCTTATCAAACGCCTTACTAAAATCCATATATACCACATCTACCGCTTTCCCCTCATCAACCTCCTTCGTCACCTTTTCAAAGAATTCAATAAGGTTTGTGAGGCACGACTTGCCCTTCACAAAACCATGCTGACTATCCTTGATCACATTATTCCTATCTAGATGTGCATAAATCCTATCCCTTACAATTCTCTCTAAGACTTTGCCCACAACAGAAGTGAGACTCACCGGCCTATAGTTACTAGGGTTATCCCTACTCCCCTTTTTGAACAAGGGAACCACATTTGCTATCCTCCAGTCTTCTGGGACTACTCCTGTAGACAAAGAGGACATAAAAATCAAGGCCAATGGCTCTGCAATCTCCTCCCTTGCTTCCCAGAGAATCCTAGGATAAATGCCATCAGGCCCAGGGGACTTATCTATTTTCACCTTTTCCAGGATTTCCAACACCTCTTCTCTACATACCTCAAAGCCATCCATTCTACTTATTTGTGCCTCAGTATTCTCATCGACAACAATGCCCTGTTCTTGAGTGAATACTGAAGAAAAGTATTCATTCAGTGTCTCCCCAATCTCTTCCGCCTCCACACGCAACTTCCCCCTACTATCCTTGACTGGACCTATTCCTACCCTAGTCATTCTTTTATTCCTAACATACCTATAGAAAGCCTTAGGGTTTTCCCTAATCCTATCTACTAAGGACCTTTCATGTCCCCTCCTTGCTGCTTTTAGCTCTCTCTTCAGGTCCTTCCTGGCTACCCTATAACTCTCAATCGCCCCAATTGAACCTTCACGTCTCATCTTGAGATAGGCCGCCCTCTTCCATTTAACAAGGGATTCCAATTCCTTATTAAACCACGGCTCCCTCGCACGACCCTTTCCTACCTGCCTGACAGGTACATAATTATCAAGGACACTCAATAGTTGCCCCTTGAACAAGTTCCACATATCATTTACACTCTTGCCTTGGAGTCTACTTTTCCAAGCCACACATCCTAAGTCATGCCTCACCGCATCATAATTTCCCTTACCCCAGCTATAATTCTTGCCCTGTAGTACACACTTATCCCTCTCCATCACGAGTGTAAAAATCACCGAATTATGGTCACTATCCCCAAAGTGCTCACCTACCTCTAATTCTAACACCTGGCCTGGTTCGTTACCCAGAACCAAATCCAGTATGGCCTCACCTCTTGTTGGCCTGTCTACATATTGTGTCAGGAAACTCTCCTGCACACATTGAACAAACACTGACCCATCTAACGAACTTGAGCTATAGCTTTCCCAATCAATATCAGGAAAGTTAAAGTCCCCCATAACAACCACCCTATTACTGTCACTCATCTCCTGAATCACCTTCCCAATCCTTTCTTCAATGATTCTAGGACTATTAGGAGGCCTGTAAAAGACTCCTAACAGGGTGACCTCACCTTTCCTATTCCTAACCTCAGCCCAAACTACCTCAGATGGCAAGTCCTCATCCATCGTCCTTTCCACCGCTGTAATACTATCTTTGACAAGCAATGCCACACCTCCCCCTCTTTTACCCCCACCTCTAAACCTACTAAAACATTTAAATCCCGGAACCTGTGTGTCCCGTTCACTTTCCGTGTGCCCTGTTCACGTTCCGTGTGCCCCGTTTAATTTCCGTGTGCCCCGTTCACTTTCTGTGTGTCCCGTTCACTTTGCGTGTGCCCCGTTCACTCCGTGTGCCCTGTTCACTTTGCGTGTGCCCTGATCACTTTCTGTGTGTCCCGTTCACTCCGTGTGCCCCGTTCACTTTGCGTGTGCCCTGTTCACTCCGTGTGCCCCGTTCACTTTCCGTGTGCCCCGTTCACTCTGTGTGCCTTGTTCACTTTCCGTGTGCCCCATTCACTTTGCGTGTGCCCCATTCACTCCGTGTGCCCCGTTCACTCTGTGTGCCTGGTTCACTTTGCGTGTGCCCCGTTTACTTTCCGTGTGCCATGTTCACTTTCCATGTGCCCCGTTCATTTTCATTGTGCCCTGTTCACTCCGTGTGCCCCGTTCACTTTCCGTGTGCCCCATTCACTCCATGTGCCCCGTTCACTTTCCGTGTGCCCCGTTCACTCTGTGTGCCCTGTTCACTTTCCGTGTGCCCCGTTCACTCTGTGTGCCCTGTTCACGTTCCGTGTGCCCCGTTTAATTTCCGTGTGCCCCGTTCACTTTCTGTGTGTCCCGTTCACTCCGTGTGCCCCGTTCACTTTGCGTGTGCCCTGTTCACTCCGTGTGACCTGTTCACTTTCCGTGTGCCCCGTTCACTTTGTGTGTGCCCCGTTCACTTTCCGTATGCCCCATTCACTCCGTGTGCCCCGTTCACTTTGCGTGTGCCCTGTTCACTCCGTGTGCCCTGTTCATTTTCCGTGTGCCCCATTCACTTTACGTGTGCCCCGTTCACTCAGTGTGCCCCGTTCACTTTGCGTGTGCCCTGTTCACTCCGTGTGCCCTGTTCATTTTCCGTGTGCCCCATTCACTTTACGTGTGCCCCGTTCACTTTGCGTGTGCCCCGTTTTCTTTCCGTGTGCGCCGTTCGCTTTGTGTGTGCCCTGTTCACTTTCTGTGTGTCCCGTTCACTCCGTGTGCCCCGTTCACTTTGCGTGTGCCCTGTTCACTCCGTGTGCCCTGTTCATTTTCCGTGTGCCCCATTCACTTTGCGTGTGCCCCATTCACTCCGTGTGCCCTGTTCACTCCATGTGCCCTGTTTACTTCCCGTGTGCCCCGTTCACTTTGTGTGTGCCCCGTTCACTTTGCGTGTGCCCCGTTCACTTTGCGTGTACCCCGTTCACTCCGTGTGCCCCATTCACTTTCCGTGTTTCCTGTTCACTTTCCGTGTGTCCCATTCACTTTCCATGTGCCCCATTCACTTTCCGTGTGCCCCATTCACTTTCCGTGTGCCCCATTCACTTTGCGTGTGCCCTGTTCACTTTCCATGTGCCCTGTTCACTCCATGTGTCCCTTTCACGTTCCATGTGCTCTGTTCACTCCGTGTGCCCCGTTCACTCCGTGTGCCCCGTTCACTTTCCGTGTGCCCCGTTCACTCCGTGTGCCCCGTTCACTCCGTGTGCCTGGTTCACTTTGCGTGTGCCCCATTCACTTTCCGTGTGCCCCGTTCACTTTCTGTGTGCCCCGTTCACTCCGTGTGCCCCGTTCACTTTGCGTGTGCCCTGTTCACTCCGTGTGCCCTGTTCATTTTCCATGTGCCCCATTCACTTTGCGTGTGCCCCGTTCACTCCGTGTGCCCTGTTCACACCGTGTGCCCCATTTACTTTCCGTGTGCCCCATTTACTTTCCGTGTGCCCCGTTCACTTTCTGTGTGCCCCATTCACTTTCCATGTGCCCCATTCACTTTCCGTGTGCCCCATTCACTTTGCGTGTGCCCCGTTCACTTTCCATGTGCCCTGTTCACTCCGTGTGCCCCATTCACTCCGTGTATCCCGTTCACTTTCCGTGTGCCCCATTCACTTTCCGTGTGCCCCGTTCACTCCGTGTGCCCCGTTCACTCTATGTGCCTGGTTCACTCTGTGTGCCCCGTTCGCTTTGTGTGTGCCCCGTTTACTTTCCGTGTGCCATGTTCACTTTCCATGTGCCCCGTTCATTTTCATTGTGCCCTGTTCACTCCGTGTGCCCCGTTCACTCCGTGTGCCCCGTTCACTCTATGTGCCTGGTTCACTTTGCGTGTGCCCCGTTTACTTTCCGTGTGCCATGTTCACTTTCCATGTGCCCCGTTCATTTTCATTGTGCCCTGTTCACTCCGTGTGCCCCGTTCACTCTGTGTGCCTGGTTCACTTTCCGTGTGCCTCGTTCACTTTCCGTGTGCCTCGTTCACTTCCCGTGTGCCCCGTTCACTTTCCGTGTGCCCTGTTCACTCTGTGTGCCCTGTTCACTTTCCGTGTGCCCCGTTCACTTTCCGTGTGCCCCGTTCACTTTGAGTGTGCCCCATTCACTTTCCATGTGCCCTGTTCACTCCGTGTGCCCCGTTCACACCGTGTGCCCCGTTCACTTTCCGTGTGCCCCGTTCACTTTGAGTGTGCCCCGTTCACTTTCCGTGTGCCCCGTTTACTTTGCGTGTGCCCCTTTCACTCCGTGTGCCTCGTTCACTTTCCATGTTTCCTGTTCACTTTCCGTGTGCCCCGTTTACTTTCTGTGTGCCCCGTTTACTTTCCATTTGCCCCGTTCACTTTGCTTGTGCCCCGTTCACTTTCCGTGTTTCCTGTTCACTTTGCGTGTGCCCCGTTCACATTCCGTGTGCCCATGTTCACTCCGTGTGCCCTGTTCACACCGTGTGCCCCGTTTACTTTCCGTGTGCCGCGTTCACTTTGCGTGTGCCCCATTCACTTTCCATGTGCCCCATTCACTTTCCATGTGCCCTGTTCACTCCATGTGTCCCATTCACGTTCCATGTGCCCTGTTCACTCCGTGTGCCCCGTTCACACCGTGTGCCCCGTTCACTTTCCGTGTGCCCCATTTGCTCTCCGTGTGCCCCGTTCACTTTCCGTGTTTCTTGTTCACAATCCGTGTGCTCTGTTCACTCCGTGTGCCCCATTCACTTTCCGTGTGCCCCGTTCACTTTGCGTGTGCCCCGTTCACTTTGCGTGTGCCCCGTTCACTTTCTGTGTGCCCTGTTCACTTTGCGTGTGCCCCGTTCATTTTGCGTGTGCCATGTTCACTTTCCATGTGCCCCGTTCGTTTTCATTGTGCCCTGTTCACTCCGTGTGCCCCGTTCACTCCGTGTGCCCCATTCACTCCATGTGCCCCGTTCACTTCCCGTGTGCCCCATTCACTCCATGTGCCCTGTTCACTTTCCGTGTGCCCCGTTCACTTTCCGTGTGCCCGGTTCACTCTGTGTGCCCTGTTCACTTTCTGTGTGTCCCGTTCACTCCGTGTGCCCCGTTCACTTTGCGTGCTCCCTGTTCACTCCGTGTGCCCTGTTCATTTTCCGTGAGCCCCATTCACTTTACGTGTGCCCCGTTCACTCTGTGTGCCCTGTTCACTTTCCGTGTGCCCTGTTCACTTTACGTGTGCCCCGTTCACTCTGTGTGCCCTGTTCACTTTGCGTGTGCCCTGTTTTCTTTCCGTGTGCCCCGTTCGCTTTGTGTGTGCCCTGTTCACGTTCTGTGTGTCCCGTTCACTCAGTGTGCCCCGTTCACTTTGCGTGTGCCCTATTCACTCCGTGTGCCCTGTTCATTTTCCGTGTGCCCTGTTCACTTTCTGTGTGTCCCGTTCACTCCGTATGGCCCGTTCACTTTGCGTGCTCCCTGTTCACTCCGTGTGCCCTGTTCATTTTCCGTGTGCCCCATTCACTTTCCGTGTGCCCCGTTCACTCCGTGTGCCCTGTTCACTCCATGTGCCCTGTTTACGTCCCGTGTGCCCCGTTCACTTTGCGTGTGCCCCTTTCACTTTGCGTGTGCCCCGTTCACTCCGTGTGCCCCATTCACTTTCCGTGTTTCCTGTTCACTTTCCGTGTGCCCCATTCACTTTCCGTGTGCCCCGTTTACTTTCCGTGTGCCCCGTTTACTTTCCATGTGCCCCGTTCACTTTGCGTGTGCCCCGTTCACTTTCCGTGTTTCCTGTTCACTTTGCGTGTGCCCCGTTCACATTCCGTGTGCCCATGTTCACTCCGTGTGCCCTGTTCACACCGTGTGCCCCATTTACTTTCCGTGTGCCCCGTTCACTTTCTGTGTGCCCCATTCACTTTCCATGTGCCCCATTCACTTTCCGTGTGCCCCATTCACTTTGCGTGTGCCCCGTTCACTTTCCATGTGCCCTGTTCACTCCGTGTGCCCCGTTCACTCCGTGTACCCCGTTCACTTTCCGTGTGCCCCATTCACTTTCCGTGTGCCCCGTTCACTCCGTGTGCCCCGTTCACTCTATGTGCCTGGTTCACTTTGCGTGTGCCCCGTTTACTTTCCGTGTGCCATGTTCACTTTCCATGTGCCCCGTTCATTTTCATTGTGCCCTGTTCACTCCGTGTGCCCCGTTCACTCTGTGTGCCTCGTTCACTTTCCGTGTGCCTCGTTCACTTTCCGTGTGCCTCGTTCACTTCCCGTGTGCCCCGTTCACTTTCCGTGTGCCCTGTTCACTCTGTGTGCCCTGTTCACTTTCCGTGTGCCCCGTTCACTTTCCGTGTGCCCCGTTCACTTTGAGTGTGCCCCATTCACTTTCCATGTGCCCTGTTCACTCCGTGTGCCCCGTTCACACCGTGTGCCCCGTTCACTTTCCGTGTGCCCCGTTCACTTTGAGTGTGCCCCGTTCACTTTCCGTGTGCCCTGTTCACTTTGCGTGTGCCCCGTTTACTTTGCGTGTGCCCCTTTCACTCCGTGTGCCTCGTTCACTTTCCATGTTTCCTGTTCACTTTCCGTGTGCCCCGTTTACTTTCTGTGTGCCCCGTTTACTTTCCATTTGCCCCGTTCACTTTGCTTGTGCCCCGTTCACTTTCCGTGTTTCCTGTTCACTTTGCGTGTGCCCCGTTCACATTCCGTGTGCCCATGTTCACTCCGTGTGCCCTGTTCACACCGTGTGCCCCGTTTACTTTCCGTGTGCCGCGTTCACTTTCCATGTGCCCCATTCACTTTCCGTGTGCCCTGTTCACTCCATGTGTCCCGTTCACGTTCCATGTGCCCTGTTCACTCCGTGTGCCCCGTTCACACCGTGTGCCCCGTTCACTTTCCGTGTGCCCTGTTCACTCCATGTGTCCCGTTCACGTTCCATGTGCCCTGTTCACTCCGTGTGCCCCGTTCACACCGTGTGCCCCGTTCACTTTCCGTGTGCCCGTTCACTCCATGTGTCCCGTTCACGTTCCATGTGCCCTGTTCACTCCGTGTGCCCCGTTCACACCGTGTGCCCCGTTCACTTTCCGTGTGCCCGTTCACTTTGAGTGTGCCCCGTTCACTTTGAGTGTGCCCCGTTCACTTTCCGTGTGCCCCGTTCACTCTGTGTGCCCTGTTCACTTTCCGTGTGCCCCATTTACTTTCCGTGTGCCCTGTTTGCTTTCCATGTGCCCCATTCACTTTGCGTGTGCCCCTTTCACTCCGTGTGCCCCGTTCACTCCGTGTGCCCCATTCACTTTCCATGTTTCCTGTTCACTTTCTGTGTGCCCCGTTTACTTTCTGTGTGCCCCGTTTACTTTCCGTGTGCCCCGTTCACTTTCCGTGTTTCCTGTTCACTTTGCGTGTGCCCCGTTCACATTCCGTGTGCCCATGTTCACTCCGTGTGCCCTGTTCACACCGTGTGCCCCGTTTACTTTCCGTGTGCCGCGTTCACTTTCCGTGTGCCCCATTCACTTTCCATGTGCCCTGTTCACTCCATGTGTCCCGTTCACGTTCCATGTGCCCTGTTCACTCCGTGTGCCCCGTTCACACCGTGTGCCCCGTTCACTTTCCGTGTGCCCCATTTGCTCTCCGTGTGCCCCGTTCACTTTCCGTGTGCCCCATTTGCTCTCCGTGTGCCCTGTTCACTTTGCGTGTGCCCCGTTTACTTTGCGTGTGCCCCTTTCACTCCGTGTGCCTCGTTCACTCCGTGTGCCTCGTTCACTTTCCATGTTTCCTGTTCACTTTCCGTGTGCCCCGTTTACTTTCTGTGTGCCCCGTTTACTTTCCATTTGCCCCGTTCACTTTGCTTGTGCCCCGTTCACTTTCCGTGTTTCCTGTCCACTTTGCGTGTGCCCCGTTCACATTCCGTGTGCCCATGTTCACTCCGTGTGCCCTGTTCACACCGTGTGCCCCGTTTACTTTCCGTGTGCCGCGTTCACTTTCCGTGTGCCCCATTCACTTTCCATGTGCCCCATTCACTTTCCGTGTGCCCTGTTCACTCCATGTGTCCCGTTCACGTTCCATGTGCCCCGTTCACACCGTGTGCCGCGTTCACTTTCCGTGTGCCCCATTCACTTTCCATGTGCCCCATTCACTTTCCGTGTGCCCTGTTCACTCCATGTGTCCCGTTCACGTTCCATGTGCCCTGTTCACTCCGTGTGCCCCGTTCACACCGTGTGCCCCGTTCACTTTCCATGTGCCCGTTCACTCCATGTGTCCCGTTCACGTTCCATGTGCCCTGTTCACTCCGTGTGCCCCGTTCACACCGTGTGCCCCGTTCACTTTCCGTGTGCCCCATTTGCTCTCCGTGTGCCCCGTTCACTTTCCGTGTGCCCCATTTACTCTCCGTGTGCCCCGTTCACTTTCTGTGTTTCTTGTTCACAATCCGTGTGCTCTGTTCACTCCGTGTGCCCCATTCACTTTCCGTGTGCCCCGTTCACTTTGCGTGTGCCCCGTTCACTTTGCGTGTGCCCCGTTCACTTTCTGTGTGCCCCGTTTACGTTCCGTGTGCCCTGTTCACTTTCCGTGTGCCCTGTTCACTACGTGTGCCTCGTTTACGTTCCGTGTGCCCTGTTCACTTTCCGTGCGCCCTGTTCACTACGTGTGCCTCGTTCACTTTCCGTGTGCCCCGTTCACTATCCATGTGCCCTTTCTCTTTCCGTGTGCCCCGTACACTCCATGTGCCTCGTTCACTTTCCGTGTGCCCCGTTCACTTTCCGTGTGCCCTGTTCACTTTCTGTGTGCCCTGTTCACTTTCCGTGTGCCCCGTTCACTTTCCATGTGTCCTGTTCACTCCGTGTGCCCTGTTCACTTTCCGTGTGCCCCGTTCACTTTCCATGTGTCCTGTTCACTCCGTGTGCCCCGTTCACTCCGTGTGCCCTGTTCATTTTGCGTGTGCCCTGTTCACTCCGTGTGCCCCGTTCACTTTCCGTGTGCCCTGTTCACTCCGTATGCCCCGTTCACTCCGTGTGCCCCGTTCACTCCGTGTGCCCCGTTCACTTTGCGTGTGCCCTGTTCACTCCGTGTGCCCTGTTCATTTTGCGTGTGCCCTGTTCACTCCGTGTGCCCTGTTCATTTCCCGTGTGCCCCATTCACTTTGCGTGTGCCCTGTTTACTTCCCGTGTGCCCCGTTCACTTTGCGTGTGCCCCATTCACTTTCCGTGTTTCCTGTTCTCTTTCCGTGAGCCCCATTCACTTTCTGTGTGCCCCGTTTATTTTCCGTGTGCCCCGTTCACTTTGAGTGTGCCCCGTTCACATTCCATGTGCCCATGTTCACTCCGTGTGCCCTGTTCACACCGTGTGCCCCGTTCACTCCGTGTCCCCCGTTCACTCTGTGTGCCTGGTTCACTATCCATGTGCCCTTTCTCTTTCTGTGTGCCACGTTCACTCCGTGTGCCCCGTTTACGTTCCGTGTGCCCTGTTCACTTTCCGTGTGCCCTGTTCACTTTCCGTGTGCCCCGTTCACTTTCCGTGTGCCCTGTTCACTTTCCGTGTGCCCCGTTCCCTCTGTGTGCCCCGTTCACTTTCCGTGTGCCTTGTTCAATCCGTGTGCCCCGTTCTCTCTGTGTGTCCGGTTCACTTTGCGTGTGAACGGTTCAATCCATGTGCTTAGTTCACTCTACGTGTACCCCGTTCAATTTCCGTATCATCCGTTCACTTTCCGTGTGCCCTGTTCACTTTCTGTGTGCCCCGTTCACTTTCCGTGTGCCCCGTTCACTTTGAGTGTGCCCCGTTCACTTTCCGTGTGCCCTGTTCACTTTGCGTGTGCCCCGTTTACTTTGCGTGTGCCCCTTTCACTCCGTGTGCCCCGTTCACTCCGTGTGCCTCGTTCACTTTCCATGTTTCCTGTTCACTTTCCGTGTGCCCCGTTTACTTTCTGTGTGCCCCGTTTACTTTCCATTTGCCCCATTTACTTTCCATTTGCCCCGTTCACTTTGCTTGTGCCCCGTTCACTTTCCGTGTTTCCTGTCCACTTTGCGTGTGCCCCGTTCACATTCCTTGTGCCCATGTTCACTCCGTGTGCCCTGTTCACACCATGTGCCCCGTTTACTTTCCGTGTGCCGCGTTCACTTTCCGTGTGCCCCATTCACTTTCCATGTGCCCTGTTCACTCCATGTGTCCCGTTCACGTTCCATGTGCCCTGTTCACTCCGTGTGCCCCGTTCACACCGTGTGCCCCGTTCACTTTCCATGTGCCCGTTCACTCCATGTGTCCCGTTCACGTTCCATGTGCCCTGTTCACTCCGTGTGCCCCGTTCACACCGTATGCCCCGTTCACTTTCCGTGTGCCCGTTCACTTTGAGTGTGCCCCGTTTACTTTGCGTGTGCCCCTTTCACTCCGTGTGCCCCGTTCACTCCGTGTGCCTCATTCACTTTCCATGTTTCCTGTTCACTTTCCGTGTGCCCCGTTTACTTTCTGTGTGCCCCGTTTACTTTCCATTTGCCCCGTTCACTTTGCTTGTGCCCCGTTCACTTTCCGTGTTTCCTGTCCATTTGCGTGTGCCCCGTTCACATTCCGTGTGCCCACGTTCACTCCGTGTGCCCTGTTCACACCGTGTGCCCCGTTTACTTTCCGTGTGCCGCGTTCACTTTCCGTGTGCCCCATTCACTTTCCATGTGCCCCATTCACTTTCCGTGTGCCCTGTTCACTCCATGTGTCCCGTTCACGTTCCATGTGCCCTGTTCACTCCGTGTGCCCCGTTCACACCGTGTGCCCCGTTCACTTTCCGTGTGCCTGTTCACTCCATGTGTCCCGTTCACGTTCCATGTGCCCTGTTCACTCCGTGTGCCCCGTTCACACCGTGTGCCCCGTTCACTTTCCGTGTGCTCGTTCACTTTGAGTGTGCCCCGTTCACTTTGAGTGTGCCCCGTTCACTTTCCGTGTGCCCCGTTCACTCTGTGTGCCCTGTTCACTTTCCGTGTGCCCCATTTACTTTCCGTGTGCCCTGTTTGCTTTCCATGTGCCCCATTCACTTTGCGTGTGCCCCTTTCACTCCGTGTGCCCCGTTCACTCCGTGTGCCCCATTCACTTTCCATGTTTCCTGTTCACTTTCTGTGTGCCCCGTTTACTTTCTGTGTGCCCCGTTTACTTTCCGTGTGCCCCGTTCACTTTCCGTGTTTCCTGTTCACTTTGCGTGTGCCCCGTTCACATTCCGTGTGCCCATGTTCACTCCGTGTGCCCTGTTCACACCGTGTGCTCCGTTTACTTTCCGTGTGCCGCGTTCACTTTCCGTGTGCCCCATTCACTTTCCATGTGCCCTGTTCACTCCATGTGTCCCGTTCACGTTCCATGTGCCCTGTTCACTCCGTGTGCCCCGTTCACACCGTGTGCCCCGTTCACTTTCCGTGTGCCCCATTTACTCTCCGTGTGCCCCGTTCACTTTCCGTGTTTCTTGTTCACAATCCGTGTGCTCTGTTCACTCCGTGTGCCCCATTCACTTTCCGTGTGCCCCGTTCACTTTGCGTGTGCCCCGTTCACTTTGCGTGTGCCCCGTTCACTTTCTGTGTGCCCCGTTTACGTTCCGTGTGCCCTGTTCACTTTCCGTGCGCCCTGTTCACTACGTGTGCCTCGTTTACGTTCCGTGTGTCCTGTTCACTTTCCGTGCGCCCTGTTCACTACGTGTGCCTCGTTCACTTTCCGTGTGCCCCGTTCACTATCCATGTGCCCTTTCTCTTTCCGTGTGCCCCGTACACTCCATGTGCCTCGTTCACTTTCCGTGTGCCCCGTTCACTTTCCGTGTGCCCTGTTCACTTTCTGTGTGCCCTGTTCACTTTCCGTGTGCCCCGTTCACTTTCCATGTGTCCTGTTCACTCCGTGTGCCCCGTTCACTCCGTGTGCCCTGTTCATTTTGCGTGTGCCCTGTTCACTCCGTGTGCCCCGTTCACTTTCCGTGTGCCCTGTTCACTCCGTGTGCCCCGTTCACTCCGTGTGCCCCGTTCACTCCGTGTGCCCCGTTCACTTTGCGTGTGCCCTGTTCACTCCGTGTGCCCTGTTCATTTTGCGTGTGCCCTGTTCATTTTCCGTGTGCCCCATTCACTTTGCGTGTGCCCTGTTTACTTCCCGTGTGCCCCGTTCACTTTGCGTGTGCCCCATTCACTTTCCGTGTTTCCTGTTCTCTTTCCGTGAGCCCCATTCACTTTCTGTGTGCCCCGTTTATTTTCCGTGTGCACCGTTCACTTTGCGTGTGCCCCGTTCACATTCCATGTGCCCATGTTCACTCCGTGTGCCCTGTTCACACCGTGTGCCCCGTTCACTCCGTGTCCCCCGTTCACTCTGTGTGCCTGGTTCACTATCCATGTGCCCTTTCTCTTTCTGTGTGCCACGTTCACTCCGTGTGCCCCGTTTACGTTCCGTGTGCCCTGTTCACTTTCCGTGTGCCCTGTTCACTCCGTGTGCCCCGTTCACTTTCCGTGTGCCTTGTTCAATCCGTGTGCCCCGTTCTCTCTGTGTGTCCGGTTCACTTTGCGTGTGAACGGTTCAATCCATGTGCTTAGTTCACTCTACGTGTACCCCGTTCAATTTCCGTATCATCCGTTCACTTTCCGTGTGCCCTGTTCACTTTCTGTGTGCCCCGTTCACTTTCCGTGTGCCCCGTTCACTTTGAGTGTGCCCCGTTCACTTTCCGTGTGCCCTGTTCACTTTGCGTGTGCCCCGTTTACTTTGCGTGTGCCCCTTTCACTCTGTGTGCCTCGTTCACTTTCCATGTTTCCTGTTCACTTTCTGTGTGCCCTGTTCACTCCATGTGCCCCGTTTACTTTGCGTATGCCCCGTTCACGTTCCGTGTGCCCTGTTCACTCCATGTGCCCCGTTCATTTTCCGTGTGCCCTGTTTTCTCCGTGTGCCCCGTTCACGTCCGTGTGCCCTGTTCATTTTCCGTGTGCCCCATTCACTTTGCGTGTGCCCTGTTCACTTTCCGTGTGCCCCGTTCACTCCGTGTGTCCCATTCACTTTGCGTGTGCCCCGGTCACTGCGTGTGCCCCATTCACTTTCCGTGTGCCCTGTTCACTTTCCGTGTGCCCCGTTCACTCCGTGTGCCCTGTTCACTTTCCGTGTGCCCCGTTCAATCCGTGTGCCCCGTTCAATCCGTGTGCCCGGTTCACTTTGCGTGTGAATGGTTCACTTTCCGTGTGCCCCGTTCACTTTCCGTGTGCCCCGTTCACGTTCCGTGTGCCCTGTTCACTTTCCGTGTGCCCCATTCACTTTCCGTGTGCCACATTCACTTTCTGTGTGCCCTGTTCACTCTGTGTGCCCCGTTCACTTTCCGTGTGCCCAGTTCACTTTGCGAGTGCCCCGTTCAGTCCGTGTATCCTGTTCACTTTGCGTGTGCCCCATTCACTTTGCGTGTGCCCTGTTCATGTTCCGTGTGCCTCATTCACTTTGCGTGTGCCCCGTTCACTTTCCGTGTTTCCTGTTCACTTTCCGTGTGCTCTGTTCACTTTCCGTGTGCCTGGTTCACTTTCCGTGTGCCCCGTTCGCTTTCCGTGTGCCCCGTTCGCTTTCTGTGTGCCCTGTTCACTCCATGTGCCCCGTTCACTTTCCGTGTGCCCCGTTCACGTTCCGTGTGCCCTGTTCACTTTCCGTGTGCCCCGTTCACTTTCCGTGTGCCCCGTTCAATCCGTGTGCCCCGTTCTCTCTGTGTGCCCCGTTCACTCCGTGTGCCCCGTTCACTTTGCGTGTGCCCCGTTCACTTTGCGTGTGCCCCGTTCACTCCGTGTGCCCCATTCACTTTCCGTGTTTCCTGTTCACTTTCCGTGAGCCCCATTCACTTTCCGTGTGCCCCGTTTACTTTCCGTGTGCCCCGTTCACTTTGCGTGTGCCCCGTTCACTTTCCGTGTTTCCTGTTCACTTTGCATGTGCCCCGTTCACATTCCATGTGCCCATGTTCACTCCGTGTGCCCTGTTCACACCGTGTGCCCCGTTTATTTTCCGTGTGCCCCATTCACTCCGTGTGCCCCGTTCACTTTCCGTGTGCCCCATTCACGTTCCATGTGCCCCATTCACTTTCCGTGTGTCCCGTTCACTCCGTGTGCCCCGTTCACTCTCCGTGTGGCCCGTTCACTCTATGTGTGGCCCGTTCACTCCGTGTGCCCCATTCACTTTGTGTGTGCCCCGTTCACTTTGCGTGTGCCCCGTTCACTATCCATGTGCCCTTTCTCTTTCTGTGTGCCACGTTCACTCCGTGTGCCCCGTTTACGTTCCGTGTGGCCTGTTCACTTTCCGTGCGCCCTGTTCACTTTCCGTGTGCCCTGTTCACTCTGTGTGCCTGGTTCACTTTGCGTGTGCCCCGTTCACTTTCCGTGTGACCTGTTCACTCCGTGTTCCTCATTCACTTTCCGTGTGCCCCGTTCACTCTCCGTGTGGCCCGTTCACTCCGTGTGCCCCATTCACTTTTGTGTGTGCCCGGTTCACTTTGCGTGTGCCACGTTCACTCCGTGTGCCCCGTTCACTCCGTGTGCCCCGTTAACTCTGTGTGCCTGGTTCACTTTGCGTGTGCCCTGTTCAGTCCGTGTGTCCTATTCACTTTGCGTGCGCCCCATTCACTTTGCGTGTGCCCCGTTCACTTTCCGTGTGCCTGGTTCACTTTCCGTGTGCCCTGTTCACTCCGTGTTCCTCATTCACTTTCCGTGTGCCCCGTTCACTTTCCGTGTGCCCTGTTCACTCTCCATGTGGCCCGTTCACTCCGTGTGCCCCATTCACTTTGTGTGTGCCCCGTTCACTTTGCGTGTGCCCCATTCACTATCCATGTGCCCTTTCTCTTTCTGTGTGCCACGTTCACTCCGTGTGCCCTGTTTACATTCCGTGTGCCGTGTTCACTTTCCGTGCGCCCTGTTCACTCCGTGTGCCTCGTTCACTTTCCGTGAGCCCCGTTCACTTTCTGTGTGCCCCGTTCACTTTCCATGTGCCCTGTTCACTCCGTGTGCCCCGTTCACTTTGCGTGTGCCCTATTCACTCCGTGTGCCCTGTTCATTTTGCGTGTGCCCTGTTCACTCCGTGTGCCCTGTTCATTTTCCGTGTGCCCCATTCACTTTGCGTGTGCCCTTTTTACTTCCCGTGTGCCCCGTTCACTTTGCGTGTGCCCCGTTCACTTTGCGTGTGCCCCGTTCACTCCGTGTGCCCCATTCACTTTCCGTGTTTCCTGTTCACTTTCCGTGAGCCCCATTCACTTTCCGTGTGCTCTGTTTACTTTCCATGTGCCCTGTTCACTTTGCGTGTGCCCCGTTCACTTTCCGTGTTTCCTGTTCACTTTGCGTGTGCCCCGTTCACATTCCATGTGCCCATGTTCACTCCGTGTGCCCTGTTCACACCGTGTGCCCCATTTACTTTCCGTGTGCCCCGTTCACTTTCCATGTGCCCCATTCACTTTCCGTGTGCCCCATTCACTCCGTGTGCCCCGTTCACTCCGTGTGCCCCGTTCAATCCGTGTGCCCCGTTCTCTCTGTGTGCCCCGTTCACTCCGTGTGCCCCGTTCAAGTTGCGTGTGCCCTGTTCACTCCGTGTGCCCTGTTCATTTTCCGTGTGCCCTGTTCACTCCTTGTGCCCTGTTCATTTTCCGTGTGCCCCAATCACTTTGCGTGTTCCCTGTTTACTTCCCGTGTGCCCCGTTCACTTTGTGTGTGCCCCGTTCACTTTGCGTGTGCCCCGTTCACTCCATGTGCCCCATTCACTTTCCGTGTTTCCTGTTCACTTTCCGTGAGCCCCATTCACTTTCCGTGTGCCTGGTTTACTTTCCGTGTGCCCCGTTTACTTTCCGTGTGCACCGTTCACTTTGCGTGTGCCCCGTTCACTTTCCGTGTTTCCTGTTCACTTTGCGTGTGCCCCGTTCACATTCCATGTGCCCATGTTCACTCCGTGTGCCCTGTTCACACCGTGTGCCCCGTTCATTTTCCGTGTGCCCCATTCACGTTCCATGTGCCCTGTTCACTCCGTGTGCCCCGTTCATTTTCCGTGTGCCCCATTCACTCCGTGTGCCCTGTTCACTCCGTGTGCCCCGTTCACTCTGTGTGCCCTGTTCACTTTGCGTGTGCCCCGTTTACTTTCCGTGTGCCCTGTTCACTTTCCGTGTACCCCGTTCATTTTCCGTGTGCCCCGTTCACTCCGTGTGCCCCATTCACTCCATGTGCCCCATTCACTTTGCGTGTGCCCCGTTCACTTTCCGTGTGCCCAAGTTCACTCTCCGTGTGCCCCGTTCACTTTCGGTGTAGCCTTTCACTTTCCTTGTGCCCCGTTCACTTTGCGTGTGCCCTGTTCACTCCGTGTGCCCCGTTCACTCCATGTGCCCCGTTCACTCTGTGTGCCTGGTTCACTTTGCGTGTGCCCCGTTCACTTTCCGTGTGCCCCGTTCACTCTGTGTGCCTGGTTCACTTTCCGTGTGCCCCATTCACTTTCCGTATGCCCTGTTCACTCTCCGTGTGCCCCGTTCACTTTGCGTGTGCCCCATTCACTATCCATGTGCCCTTTCTCTTTCTGTGTGCCACGTTCACTCCGTGTGCCCTGTTCACTCCGTGTGCCCCGTTCACTCCGTGTGCCCTGTTACTTTTTCGGTGTGCCCCATTCACTTTGCGTGTGCCCTGTTTACTTCCCGTGTGCCCCGTTCACTTTGAGTGCGCCCCGTTCTCTTTGCGTGTGCCCCGTTCACTCCGTGTGCCCCATTCACTTTCCGTGTTTCCTGTTCACTTTCCGTGTGCCCCGTTTACTTTGCGTGTGTCCCGTTCACTCCGTGTGCCCCGTTCACTTTGTGTGTGCCCTGTTCATTTTCCGTGTGCCCCATTCACTTTGCGTGTGCCCCGTTCACTCCGTGTGCCCTGTTCACTCCATGTGCCCCGTTTACTTCCCGTGTGCCCCTTTCACTTTCCGTGTTTCCTGTTCACTTTCCGTGTGCCCCATTCACTTTCCGTGTGCCCTGTTTACTTTCGGTGTGCCCCGTTTACTTTCCATGTGCCCCGTTCACTTTGCGTGTGCCCCGTTCACTTTCCGTGTTTCCTGTTCACTTTGCGTGTGCCCCGTTCACATTCCATGTGCCCATGTTCACTCCGTGTGCCCTGTTCACACCGTGTGCCCCGTTTACTTTCCGTGTGCCCCGTTCACTTTCCATGTGCCCCATTCACTTTCCGTGTGCCCCATTCACTCCGTGTGCCCCATTCACTCCGTGTGCCCCATTCACTCCGTGTGCCCCATTCACTCCGTGTGCCCCGTTCAATCCGTGTGCCCCGTTCTCTCTGTGTGCCCCGTTCACTCCGTGTGCCCCGTTCACTTTGCGTGTGCCCTGTTCACTCCATGTGCCCTGTTCATTTTCCGTGTGCCCTGTTCACTCCGTGTACCCTGTTCATTTTCCGTGTGCCCCATTCACTTTGCTGTGCCCTGTTTACTTCCCGTGTGCCCCGTTCACTTTGCGTGTGCCCCGTTCACTCCGTGTGCCCCATTCATTTTCCGTGTTTCCTGTTCACTTTCCGTGAGCCCCATTCACTTTCCGTGTGCCCCGTTTACTTTCCGTGTGCACCGTTCACTTTGCGTGTGCCCCGTTCACATTCCATGTGCCCATGTTCACTCCGTGTGCCCTGTTCACTCCGTGTGCCCCGTTTACTTTCCGTGTGCCCCGTTCACTCCGTGTGCCCCGTTCATTTTCCGTGTGCCCCGTTCACTTTCCGTGTTTCCTGTTCACTTTGCGTGTGCCCCGTTCACATTCCATGTGCCCATGTTCACTCCGTGTGCCCTGTTCACACCATGTGCCCCGTTTACTTTCCGTGTGCCCCGTTCACTCTCCGTGTGCCATGTTCACTCCGTGTGCCCCGTTCACTCTGTGTGCCTGGTTCACTTTGTGTGTGCCCCGTTCACTTTGCGTGTGCCCCGTTCACTTTCCGTGTACCCTGTTCACTCCGTGTTCCTCATTCACTTTCCGTGTGCCCCGTTCACTTTCCGTGTGCCCTGTTCACTCTCCGTGTGCCATGTTCACTCCGTGTGCCCCGTTCACTCTGTGTGCCTGGTTCACTTTGTGTGTGCCCCGTTCACTTTGCGTGTGCCCCGTTCACTTTCCGTGTACCCTGTTCACTCCGTGTTCCTCATTCACTTTCCGTGTGCCCCGTTCACTTTCCGTGTGGCCCGTTCACTCCTTGTGCCCCATTCACTTTTTGTGTGCCCCGTTCACTTTGCGTGTGCCACGTTCACTCCGTGTGCCCCGTTTACGTTCCGTGTACCCTGTTCACTCCGTGTTCCTCATTCACTTTCCGTGTGCCTGGTTCACTTTCCGTGTGCCCTGTTCACTCCGTGTTCCTCATTCACTTTCCGTGTGCCCCGTTCACTTTCCGTGTGCCCTGTTCACTCTCCATGTGGCCCGTTCACTCCGTGTGCCCCATTCACTTTGTGTGTGCCCCGTTCACTTTGCGTGTGCCCCATTCACTATCCATGTGCCCTTTCTCTTTCTGTGTGCCACGTTCACTCCGTGTGCCCTGTTTACATTCCGTGTGCCGTGTTCACTTTCCGTGCGCCCTGTTCACTCCGTGTGCCTCGTTCACTTTCCGTGAGCCCCGTTCACTTTCTGTGTGCCCCGTTCACTTTCCATGTGCCCTGTTCACTCCGTGTGCCCCGTTCACTTTGCGTGTGCCCTATTCACTCCGTGTGCCCTGTTCATTTTGCGTGTGCCCTGTTCACTCCGTGTGCCCTGTTCATTTTCCGTGTGCCCCATTCACTTTGCGTGTGCCCTTTTTACTTCCCGTGTGCCCCGTTCACTTTGCGTGTGCCCCGTTCACTTTGCGTGTGCCCCGTTCACTCCGTGTGCCCCATTCACTTTCCGTGTTTCCTGTTCACTTTCCGTGAGCCCCATTCACTTTCCGTGTGCTCTGTTTACTTTCCATGTGCCCTGTTCACTTTGCGTGTGCCCCGTTCACTTTCCGTGTTTCCTGTTCACTTTGCGTGTGCCCCGTTCACATTCCATGTGCCCATGTTCACTCCGTGTGCCCTGTTCACACCGTGTGCCCCATTTACTTTCCGTGTGCCCCGTTCACTTTCCATGTGCCCCATTCACTTTCCGTGTGCCCCATTCACTCCGTGTGCCCCGTTCACTCCGTGTGCCCCGTTCAATCCGTGTGCCCCGTTCTCTCTGTGTGCCCCGTTCACTCCGTGTGCCCCGTTCAAGTTGCGTGTGCCCTGTTCACTCCGTGTGCCCTGTTCATTTTCCGTGTGCCCTGTTCACTCCTTGTGCCCTGTTCATTTTCCGTGTGCCCCAATCACTTTGCGTGTTCCCTGTTTACTTCCCGTGTGCCCCGTTCACTTTGTGTGTGCCCCGTTCACTTTGCGTGTGCCCCGTTCACTCCATGTGCCCCATTCACTTTCCGTGTTTCCTGTTCACTTTCCGTGAGCCCCATTCACTTTCCGTGTGCCTGGTTTACTTTCCGTGTGCCCCGTTTACTTTCCGTGTGCACCGTTCACTTTGCGTGTGCCCCGTTCACTTTCCGTGTTTCCTGTTCACTTTGCGTGTGCCCCGTTCACATTCCATGTGCCCATGTTCACTCCGTGTGCCCTGTTCACACCGTGTGCCCCGTTTACTTTCCGTGTGCCCCATTCACTTTCCATGTGCCCTGTTCACTCCATGTGTCCCGTTCATTTTCCGTGTGCCCCATTCACGTTCCATGTGCCCTGTTCACTCCGTGTGCCCCGTTCATTTTCCGTGTGCCCCATTCACTCCGTGTGCCCTGTTCACTCCGTGTGCCCCGTTCACTCTGTGTGCCCTGTTCACTTTGCGTGTGCCCCGTTTACTTTCCGTGTGCCCTGTTCACTTTCCGTGTACCCCGTTCATTTTCCGTGTGCCCCGTTCACTCCGTGTGCCCCATTCACTCCATGTGCCCCATTCACTTTGCGTGTGCCCCGTTCACTTTCCGTGTGCCCAAGTTCACTCTCCGTGTGCCCCGTTCACTTTCGGTGTAGCCTTTCACTTTCCTTGTGCCCCGTTCACTTTGCGTGTGCCCTGTTCACTCCGTGTGCCCCGTTCACTCCATGTGCCCCGTTCACTCTGTGTGCCTGGTTCACTTTGCGTGTGCCCCGTTCACTTTCCGTGTGCCCCGTTCACTCTGTGTGCCTGGTTCACTTTGCGTGTGCCCCGTTCACTTTCCGTGTGCCCCATTCACTTTCCGTATGCCCTGTTCACTCTCCGTGTGCCCCGTTCACTTTGCGTGTGCCCCATTCACTATCCATGTGCCCTTTCTCTTTCTGTGTGCCACGTTCACTCCGTGTGCCCTGTTCACTCCGTGTGCCCCGTTCACTCCGTGTGCCCTGTTACTTTTTCGGTGTGCCCCATTCACTTTGCGTGTGCCCTGTTTACTTCCCGTGTGCCCCGTTCACTTTGAGTGCGCCCCGTTCTCTTTGCGTGTGCCCCGTTCACTCCGTGTGCCCCATTCACTTTCCGTGTTTCCTGTTCACTTTCCGTGTGCCCCGTTTACTTTGCGTGTGTCCCGTTCACTCCGTGTGCCCCGTTCACTTTGTGTGTGCCCTGTTCATTTTCCGTGTGCCCCATTCACTTTGCGTGTGCCCCGTTCACTCCGTGTGCCCTGTTCACTCCATGTGCCCCGTTTACTTCCCGTGTGCCCCTTTCACTTTCCGTGTTTCCTGTTCACTTTCCGTGTGCCCCATTCACTTTCCGTGTGCCCTGTTTACTTTCGGTGTGCCCCGTTTACTTTCCATGTGCCCCGTTCACTTTGCGTGTGCCCCGTTCACTTTCCGTGTTTCCTGTTCACTTTGCGTGTGCCCCGTTCACATTCCATGTGCCCATGTTCACTCCGTGTGCCCTGTTCACACCGTGTGCCCCGTTTACTTTCCGTGTGCCCCGTTCACTTTCCATGTGCCCCATTCACTTTCCGTGTGCCCCATTCACTCCGTGTGCCCCATTCACTCCGTGTGCCCCGTTCAATCCGTGTGCCCCGTTCTCTCTGTGTGCCCCGTTCACTCCGTGTGCCCCGTTCACTTTGCGTGTGCCCTGTTCACTCCATGTGCCCTGTTCATTTTCCGTGTGCCCTGTTCACTCCGTGTACCCTGTTCATTTTCCGTGTGCCCCATTCACTTTGCTGTGCCCTGTTTACTTCCCGTGTGCCCCGTTCACTTTGCGTGTGCCCCGTTCACTCCGTGTGCCCCATTCATTTTCCGTGTTTCCTGTTCACTTTCCGTGAGCCCCATTCACTTTCCGTGTGCCCCGTTTACTTTCCGTGTGCACCGTTCACTTTGCGTGTGCCCCGTTCACATTCCATGTGCCCATGTTCACTCCGTGTGCCCTGTTCACACCGTGTGCCCCGTTTACTTTCCGTGTGCCCCGTTCACTCCGTGTGCCCCGTTCATTTTCCGTGTGCCCCGTTCACTTTCCGTGTTTCCTGTTCACTTTGCGTGTGCCCCGTTCACATTCCATGTGCCCATGTTCAATCCGTGTGCCCTGTTCACACCATGTGCCCCGTTTACTTTCCGTGTGCCCCGTTCACTCTCCGTGTGCCATGTTCACTCCGTGTGCCCCGTTCACTCTGTGTGCCTGGTTCACTTTGTGTGTGCCCCGTTCACTTTGCGTGTGCCCCGTTCACTTTCCGTGTACCCTGTTCACTCCGTGTTCCTCATTCACTTTCCGTGTGCCCCGTTCACTTTCCGTGTTCCCTGTTCACTCTCCGTGTGCCATGTTCACTCCGTGTGCCCCGTTCACTCTGTGTGCCCAGTTCACTCTGTGTGCCTGGTTCACTTTGTGTGTGCCCCGTTCACTTTGCGTGTGCCCCGTTCACTTTCCGTGTACCCTGTTCACTCCGTGTTCCTCATTCACTTTCCGTGTGCCCCGTTCACTTTCCGTGTGGCCCGTTCACTCCTTGTGCCCCATTCACTTTTTGTGTGCCCCGTTCACTTTGCGTGTGCCACGTTCACTCCGTGTGCCCCGTTTACGTTCCGTGTGCCCTGTTCACTTTCTGTGCGCCCTGTTCACTACGTGTGCCCCGTACACTCCGTGTGCCTCGTTCACTTTCCGTGTGCCCCGTTCACTTTCCATGTGCCCTGTTCACTCCGTGTGCCCCGTTCACTCCGTGTGCCCCGTTCACTTTGCGTGTGCTCTGTTCACTCCGTGTGCCCTGTTCATTTTGCGTGTGCCCTGTTCACTCCGTGTGCCCCGTTCACTTTCCGTGTGCCCTGTTCACTCCGTGTGCCTCGTTCACTTTCCGCGTGCCCCGTTCACTTTGCGTGTGCCCTGTTCACTTTCCGTGTGCCCCGTTCACTTTCCATGTGCCCTGTTCACTCCGTGTGCCCCGTTCATTCCGTGTGCCCCGTTCACTCCGTGTGCCCCGTTCACTTTGCGTGTGCCCTGTTCACTCCGTGTGCCCTGTTCATTTTCCGTGTGCCCTGTTCACTCCGTGTGCCCTGTTCATTTTCCGTGTGCCCCATTCACTTTGCGTGTGCCCTGTTTACTTTCCGTGTGCACCGTTCACTTTGCGTGTGCCCCGTTCACATTCCATGTGCCCATGTTCACTCCGTGCGCCCTGTTCACACCGTGTGCCCCGTTTACTTTCCGTGTGCCCCGTTCACTCCGTGTCCCCCGTTCACTCTGTGTGCCTGGTTCACTTTGCGTATGCCCCGTTCACTATCCATGTGCCCTTTCTCTTTCTGTGTGCCACGTTCACTCCGTGTGCCCCGTTTACGTTCCGTGTGCCCTGTTCACTTTCCGTGTGCCCTGTTCACTTTCCGTGTGCCCCGTTCACTTTCCGTGTGCCCTGTTCACTCCATGTGCCCCGTTCCCTCTGTGTGCCCCGTTCACTTTCCGTGTGCCTTGTTCAATCCGTGTGCCCCGTTCTCTCTGTGTGTCCGGTTCACTTTGCGTGTGAACGGTTCAATCCATGTGCTTAGTTCACTCTCCGTGTACCCCGTTCAATTTCCGTGTCATCCGTTCACTTTCCGTGTGCCCTGTTCACTTTCTGTGTGCCCTGTTCACTCCATGTGCCCCGTTTACTTTGCGTGTGCCTGTTTTAAAAAATTCTCAAGGTCAAGGACCAGGCTCGCAGGAAAGTCGTCTGACACAGAACAAACAGCCAAGAGGCGAGTCTGCTAGAATATAAGTGTTTTATTCCCCGCAGCGTCGCCACAACCAGGTCTCGTACTTACAACGTGTCTGGTTTATACTCACTTTACGTGTTACCGGAACTGGGAGCCGTCAGTTCTCGTAGAGCGGTTGCCAACAACCCACGCTCGGCGGTTAAACGCAACCCCGGAGCAGACTCACCGAACTGGAGACTTTTCCAGCTGATATACTCTTTTCCAGATATAAACATTCATGTGAACAGCAGAGCAAGGCTAAAAAACACATTCCATTCTGGTTACATACAGATAAGAAGATTCACACGGGGAGGTGTGTAATAAGATTCACACGGGACTAAGCAACACCTCCATTCCAGTTAGATTCACACATGTATTGGGACATAATTTTTAACCGTTTCACCACATTCCACTGCTTGGCCCAATACATGTGTTACATTATGATTCACACATGTATTGGGACATAATTTTACACCACAGTGCCCCGTTCACGTTCCGTGTGCCCTGTTCACTCCATGTGCCCCGTTCACGTCCGTGTGCCCTGTTCATTTTCCGTGTGCCCCATTCACTTTGCGTGTGCCCTGTTCACTTTCCGTGTGCCCCGTTCACTCCGTGTGTCCCATTCACTTTGCGTGTGCCCCGGTCACTTTGCGTGTGCCCCATTCACGTTCCGTGTGCCCTGTTCACTTTCCGTGTGCCCCGTTCACTCCGTGTGCCCTGTTCACTTTCCATGTGCCCCGTTCAATCCGTGTGCCCCGTTCAATCCGTGTGCCCGGTTCATTTTGCGTGTGAATGGTTCAATCCATGTGCTCCGTTCACTTTCCGTGTGCCCCGTTCACGTTCCGTGCGCCCCGTTCACTTTCCGTGTGCCCCATTCACTTTCCGTGTGCCACATTCACTTTCTGTGTGCCCTGTTCACTCTGTGTGCCCCGTTCACTTTCCGTGTGCCCGGTTCACTTTGCGAGTGCCCCGTTCAGTCCGTGTATCCTGTTCACTTTGCGTGTGCCCCATTCACTTTGCGTGTGCCCTGTTCATGTTCCGTGTGCCTCATTCACTTTGCGTGTGCCCCGTTCACTTTCCGTGTTTCCTGTTCACTTTCCGTGTGCTCTGTTCACTTTCCGTGTGCCTGGTTCACTTTCCGTGTGCCCCGTTCGCTTTCCGTGTGCCCCGTTCACTTTCCGTGTGCCCCATTCACTTTGCGTTTGCCCTGTTCACTTTCCGTGTGCCCCGTTCACTTTGTGTGTGCCCGGTTCACTTTGCATGTGCCCCGTTCAGTCCCTGTGTCCTGTTCAATTTACGTGTGCCCCATTCACTTTCCGTGTGCCCTGTTCATGTTCCGTGTGCCTCATTCACTTTGCGTGTGCCCCGTTCACTTTCCGTGTTTCCTGTTCACTTTCCGTGTGCCCTGTTCACTTTCCATGTGCCCCGTTCACGTTCCGTGTGCCCTGTTCACTCCATGTGCCCCGTTCACTTTCCATGTGCCCCGTTCACGTTCCGTGTGCCCCGTTCACGTTCCGTGTGCCCTGTTCACTCCATGTGCCCCGTTCACTTTCCATGTGCCGAGTTCACTTTCCGTGTGCCCTGTTCACTTTCCGTGTGTCCCGTTCACTTTCCGTGTGCCCCGTTCAATCCGTGTGCCCCGTTCTCTCTGTGTGCCCGGTTCACTTTGCGTGTGAACGGTTCAATCCATGTGCTCTGTTCACTTTCCGTGTGCCCCGTTCACGTTCCGTGTGCCCTGTTCATTTTCCGTGTGCCCCATTCACTTTGTGTGTGCCCTGTTCACTTTCCGTGTGCCCCGTTCACTCCGTGTGCCCCGTTCACTTTGCGTGTGCCCCGGTCACTTTGCGTGTGCCCCGTTCACTTTCCGTGTGCCCTGTTCACTTTCCGTGTGCCCCGTTCACTTTCCGTGTGCCCCGTTCACTTCATGTGCCCTGTTCACTTTCCGTGTGCCCCGTTCAATCCGTGTATCCTGTTCACTTTGCGTGTGCCCCATTCACTTTGCGTGTGCCCTGATCATGTTCCGTGTGCCTCATTCACTTTGCGTGTGCCCCGTTCACTTTCCGTGTTTCCTGTTCACTTTCCGTGTGCTCTGTTCACTTTCCGTGTGCCTGGTTCACTTTCCGTGTGCCCCGTTCACTTTCTGTGTGCCCTGTTCACTCCATGTGCCCCGTTCACTTTCCGTTTGCCCCGTTCACGTTCCGTGTGCCCAGTTCACTTTCCGTGTGCCCCATTCACTTTGCGTTTGCCCTGTTCACTTTCCGTGTGCCCCGTTCACTTTCCGTGTGCCCGGTTCACTTTGCGTGTGCCCCGTTCAGTCCCTGTGTCCTGTTCACTTTCCATGTGCCCCGTTCACTTTCCGTGTGCCCCGTTCACTTTCTGTGTGCCCTGTTCACTCCGTGTGCCCCGTTCACTTTCCGTGTGCCACGTTTACTTTCTATGTGCCCCGTTCACTCCATGTGCTGAGTTCACTTTCCGTGTGCCCTGTTCACTTTCCGTGTGTCCCGTTCACTTTCCGTGTGCCCCGTTCAATCCGTGTGCCCCGTTCTCTCTGTGTGCCCGGTTCACTTTGCGTGTGCCCTGTTTTCTTTCCGTGTGCCCCGTTCGCTTTGTGTGTGCCCTGTTCACTTTCTGTGTGTCCCGTTCACTCAGTGTGCCCCGTTCACGTTCCGTGTGCCCTGTTCATTTTCCGTGTGCCCCATTCACTTTGCGTTTGCCCTGTTCACTTTCCGTGTGCCCCGTTCACTTTCCGTGTGCCCAGTTCACTTTGCGTGTGCCCCGTTCAGTCCCTGTGTCCTGTTCACTCTGTGTGCCCCGTTCACTTTCCGTGTGCCCGGTTCACTTTGCGAGTGCCCCGTTCAGTCCGTGTATCCTGTTCACTTTGCGTGTGCCCCATTCACTTTGCGTGTGCCCTGTTCATGTTCCGTGTGCCTCATTCACTTTGCGTGTGCCCCGTTCACTTTCCGTGTGCCCCATTCACTTTGCGTTTGCCCTGTTCACTTTCCGTGTGCCCCGTTCACTTTGTGTGTGCCCGGTTCACTTTGCATGTGCCCCGTTCAGTCCCTGTGTCCTGTTCAATTTACGTGTGCCCCATTCACTTTCCGTGTGCCCTGTTCATGTTCCGTGTGCCTCATTCACTTTGCGTGTGCCCCGTTCACTTTCCGTGTTTCCTGTTCACTTTCCGTGTGCCCTGTTCACTTTCCATGTGCCCCGTTCACGTTCCGTGTGCCCTGTTCACTCCATGTGCCCCGTTCACTTTCCATGTGCCCCGTTCACGTTCCGTGTGCCCCGTTCACGTTCCGTGTGCCCTGTTCACTCCATGTGCCCCGTTCACTTTCCATGTGCCGAGTTCACTTTCCGTGTGCCCTGTTCACTTTCCGTGTGTCCCGTTCACTTTCCGTGTGCCCCGTTCAATCCGTGTGCCCCGTTCTCTCTGTGTGCCCGGTTCACTTTGCGTGTGAACGGTTCAATCCATGTGCTCTGTTCACTTTCCGTGTGCCCCGTTCACGTTCCGTGTGCCCTGTTCATTTTCCGTGTGCCCCATTCACTTTGTGTGTGCCCTGTTCACTTTCCGTGTGCCCCGTTCACTCCGTGTGCCCCGTTCACTTTGCGTGTGCCCCGGTCACTTTGCGTGTGCCCCGTTCACTTTCCGTGTGCCCTGTTCACTTTCCGTGTGCCCCGTTCACTTTCCGTGTGCCCCGTTCACTTCATGTGCCCTGTTCACTTTCCGTGTGCCCCGTTCAATCCGTGTATCCTGTTCACTTTGCGTGTGCCCCATTCACTTTGCGTGTGCCCTGATCATGTTCCGTGTGCCTCATTCACTTTGCGTGTGCCCCGTTCACTTTCCGTGTTTCCTGTTCACTTTCCGTGTGCTCTGTTCACTTTCCGTGTGCCTGGTTCACTTTCCGTGTGCCCCGTTCACTTTCTGTGTGCCCTGTTCACTCCATGTGCCCCGTTCACTTTCCGTTTGCCCCGTTCACGTTCCGTGTGCCCAGTTCACTTTCCGTGTGCCCCATTCACTTTGCGTTTGCCCTGTTCACTTTCCGTGTGCCCCGTTCACTTTCCGTGTGCCCGGTTCACTTTGCGTGTGCCCCGTTCAGTCCCTGTGTCCTGTTCACTTTCCATGTGCCCCGTTCACTTTCCGTGTGCCCCGTTCACTTTCTGTGTGCCCTGTTCACTCCGTGTGCCCCGTTCACTTTCCGTGTGCCACGTTTACTTTCTATGTGCCCCGTTCACTCCATGTGCTGAGTTCACTTTCCGTGTGCCCTGTTCACTTTCCGTGTGTCCCGTTCACTTTCCGTGTGCCCCGTTCAATCCGTGTGCCCCGTTCTCTCTGTGTGCCCGGTTCACTTTGCGTGTGCCCTGTTTTCTTTCCGTGTGCCCCGTTCGCTTTGTGTGTGCCCTGTTCACTTTCTGTGTGTCCCGTTCACTCAGTGTGCCCCGTTCACGTTCCGTGTGCCCTGTTCATTTTCCGTGTGCCCCATTCACTTTGCGTTTGCCCTGTTCACTTTCCGTGTGCCCCGTTCACTTTCCGTGTGCCCAGTTCACTTTGCGTGTGCCCCGTTCAGTCCCTGTGTCCTGTTCACTCTGTGTGCCCCGTTCACTTTCCGTGTGCCCGGTTCACTTTGCGAGTGCCCCGTTCAGTCCGTGTATCCTGTTCACTTTGCGTGTGCCCCATTCACTTTGCGTGTGCCCTGTTCATGTTCCGTGTGCCTCATTCACTTTGCGTGTGCCCCGTTCAATCCGTGTATCCTGTTCACTTTCCGTGTGCCCTGTTCACTTTGCGTGTGCCCCGTTCACTTTCCGTGTTTCCTGTTCACTTTCCGTGTGCCTCATTCACTTTGCGTGTGCCCCGTTCACTTTCCGTGTTTCCTGTTCACTTTCCGTGTGCTCTGTTCACTTTCCGTGTGCCTGGTTCACTTTCCGTGTGCCCCGTTCACTTTCCATGTGCTCCGTTCACTTTCCGTGTGCCCTGTTCACTTTCCGTGTGCCCCATTCACTTTGCGTTTGCTCCGTTCACTTTCCGTGTGCCCCGTTCACTTTCCGTGTGCCCCGTTCACTTTCCGTGTTTCCTGTTCACTTTCCGTGTGCCCCGTTCAATCCGTGTATCCTGTTCACTTTCCGTGTGCCCTGTTCACTTTGCGTGTGCCCCGTTCACTTTCCGTGTTTCCTGTTCACTTTCCGTGTGCCTGGTTCACTTTCCGTGTGCCCTGTTCACTTTCCGTGTGTCCCGTTCACTTTCCGTGTGCCCCGTTCAATCCGTGTGCCCCGTTCACTCTGTGTGCCCGGTTCACTTTGCGTGTGAATGGTTCAATCCGTGTTTCCTGTTCACTTTTCATGTGCCCCGTTCAATCCGTGTATCCTGTTCACTTTCCGTGTGCCCCATTCACTTTGCGTTTGCTCCGTTCACTTTCCGTGTTTCCTGTTCACTTTCCGTGTTTCCTGTTCACTTTCCGTGTGCCTGGTTCACTTTCCGTGTGCCTGGTTCACTTTCCGTGTGCCCCGTTTACTTTCCGTGTGCTCTGTTCACTTTCCGTGTGCCCCATTCACTTTGCGTTTGCTCCGTTCACTTTCCGTGTGCCCCGTTCACTTTCCGTGTGCCCCGTTCACTTTGCGTGTGCCCCGTTCACTTTCCGTGTTTCCTGTTCACTTTCCGTGTGCTCTGTTCACTTTCCGTGTGCCTGGTTCACTTTCCGTGTGCCCCGTTCACTTTCCATGTGCCCCGTTCACTTTCCGTGTGCTCTGTTCACTTTCCGTGTGCCTGGTTCACTTTCCGTGTGCCACGTCCTCTTTCCGTGTGCCCCGTTCACTCCGTGTGCCCCGTTTACTTTCCGTGTGCCCTGTTCACTTTCCATGTGCCCCGTTCACTCCGTGTGCCACGTCCTCTTTCCGTGTGCCCCGTTCACTCCGTGTGCCCCATTCACTTTCCGTGTGCCCTGTTCACTTTCCGTGTGCCCCGTTCACTTTCCGTGTGCCCCATTCACTTTCCGTGTGCCCTGTTCACTTTCTGTGTGCCCTGTTCACTCCGTGTGCCCTGTTTACTTTCCGTGTGCCCCGTTCACTTTGCGTGTGCCCCATTCACTTTCCGTGTGCCCTGTTCACTTTCTGTGTGCCCTGTTCACTCCGTGTGCCCTGTTCACTCCGTGTGCCCTGTTCACTTTCCGTGTGCCCCGTTCACTTTCCGTCTGCCCTGTTCACTCTGTGTGCCCCGGTCACTTTGCGTGTGAACCATTCAATCCATGTGCCCTGTTCACTTTCCGTGTGCCCTGTTCATGTTCCGTGTGCCCTGTTCACTCCGTGTGCCCCGGTCACTTTGCGTGTGCCCCGGTCACTTTGCGTGTGCCCCGTTCACTCCGTGTGCCCCATTCACTCCGTGTGCCCCGTTCACTCCGTGTACCCTATTCACTCCCCATAAACCCATTCACTGTTTCAACATAGAACAATCCAGCGCAGAACTGGCCCTTCGGCCCTCGATGTTGCGCCGACCTGTGAACTATTCTCAGCTCGTCCCCCAACACTATCCCAAAATCATCCATGTGCTTATCTAAGGATTGTTTAAATCTCCCTAATGTGGCTGAGTTAACTACATTGGCAGGTAGGGCATTCCACGCCCTTACCCCTCTCTGAGTAAGGAACCTGCCTCTGACATCTGTCAGGCATGGAGGAAGTGGTTGAGTGAGGGAGCTGTGGTTTACTAAAGTTAAATCTCTGTCCATGAGAAGTCATTGGCAAATAGGATCAGGGAAAATAAATGTGAGGTGACGTGCTTTGGGAAGAATAACAGGAAGGCAGAGTACTGGGTCGATGGAAAGATTCTTGGTAGTGTGGATGTGCAGAGGGATCTTGGAGTCCCATGTACATAGATCCCTGAAAGTTGCCACCCAGGTGGATAGTGCTGTTAAGAAGGCATACGGTGTGTTAGCTTTCATTGGTAGGATTGAGTTCTGGAGTCATGATGTTATGCTGCAACTATACAAAACGTTAGTGCGGCCTCACTTGGAATATTGTGTACAGTTCTGGTCCCCATATTTTGGGAAGGATGTGGAAGCATTGGAAAAGGTGCAGAGGAAATTTACTAGGATGTTGCCTGGTCTGGAGGGAAGGTCTTATGAGGAAAGGCTGAGGGACTTGGGTGTGTTCTCATTGGAAAGAAGAAGGCTAAGGGGGGATTTGATAGAGACATACAAGATGGTCAGAGGATTAGATAGGGTAGACAGTGAAAGACTTTTTCCTAGGATGATGACATCAGCTTGTACGAGGGGACATAACTACAAATTGAGGGGTGAGAGATTTAAGACAGATGTCAGAGGCAGGTTCTTTACTCAGAGTATTTGGGGGGTGGAACGTACTGCCTGCAACAGTGGTAGACTTGCCAACATTAAGGACATTTAAATGGTCATTGGATAAATATATGGATGAGAATGGAATAGTGTAGGTTAGATAGGCTTCAGATTGTTTTCACAGGTCGGTGCAACATCGAGGGCCGAAGGATCTGTACCACTCTGGAATGTTCTATGTTCACTCCCCATGTGTCCTGTTCACTGTCACAGTGTCCCACAAACATTATTTTAAATGTGAAAATGTAAGAATTGTTGGCTTTTGAATTCAGGAATTAATGAAAGAGCTGCGAGGGAAAAGGGCAGTTTATGAAGTGACATTGAGAATCGGGAAGGCGCTAATGGACAAAGCAGAACATCCAGGCGACCGGGAAGATCTGCAGGAGCAGGTGACAGACCTGAGTGAACACTGGAACAGCCTGAATGGAAAATCTCTGTGCAGGTATTGATTCACATTCAGGGATCTGTGGATAAACACTCCAAGATCCCTCTGAGCTTCCGAGTACCCTGACATTGAATATTCCCTCATCTTCTTTCAAAGTGCATCACTTCACATTTATCAAGCTCAAATTCCATCTGCCACTGATCTATCCACCTGACCAACTGGGTCATACTGTTCTGTAACCAAAGACCTTCCTACTCACTGACATCCACCAGACCAATCTTTCCATCATCAACATTTCATCCACATCATTTATATAAATCACAAACAACAAGGGACCCAGTGGTGGGGACCTCAGTGAACCCTGGAACGCAGCACTGCACACTGTCTGCCATTTGGTCAACGACCCATTTAGTCCACCTTGGTTTCCCGTCTGCCAATCAGTTTCTCTGTTTGAATCCATCCACTTATTTCTTTCGCATTACATAGTACCTGGTTTAGGACTGCATGTTCTCCACTTGGTTCCTCAATGAATTGGTCCAGAAAACGAAGCCATACACAGAAATTTACCAAAGATCCTCAGGCAGCACCTTCCAAACCCACGACCACTTCCATCTAGAAGGGCAAGGGCAGCAGATACATGGGAACACCACCCCCTGCAAGTGCCCCTCCAAGCCACTCACTATCCTAACTTGGAAACATATCACCATTCCTTCATTGTCACCAGGTCTGAGAATTCCCTCCTAAAGGCATTGTGGGTCAACTCAAGGAGGTGAACTGCAGCGGGTCAGGAAGGCAGCTCACCCCCACCCTCACAAGGGGCAATTAGGGACGGGTAATAAATACCGGCCCAACCAGTGACACCCACATCCCATGTGCGAATGAGAAAAAAAAATCACTTTGGACATTACTGTGGTCATCATTCCCTGAAACCCAGACAAATGGCACTGCATATTCTCCATGAACAGACATTTGTTACACACAAAGAAATGAAGCTATCTTAACATGAAATACAGAGATTTTGAATCGGTCTGCAAAACAGAACTTCAGACTATTCCCCACCATTTTACAGTGATGTGAACCAAAGAATTAATCCCTTATCCTGAGTCTTTAATTTTGGTGTAACCGATTCTTCCTGTATCGTTCCTGAAAACAATGTGGGCGGTACAGTGGCTCATTGGTTAGCACTGCTGCCTCACAGCACCAGGGACCTGGGTTCGATACTAGCCTCGGGCGACTCTCTGTGTGGAGTTTGCACATTCTCCCCATGTCTGCGTGGGTTTCCTCCAGGTGCTCCGGTTTCCTCCCAAAGTCCAAAGATGTGCAGGTTAGGTGAACTGGCCATGCTAAATTGCCCATAGTGTTCAGAGATGTGCAGGCTGGGTGGGTTATGGTAATAGGGTAGAAGAATGGGTCTGGGTGGGTTACTCTTCGGAGGGTCGGTGTGGACTTGTTGGGCCAAATGGCCTGTTTGCACACTGTAGAGATTCGATGATAAAACTATGATGTACTCTTCCATATACATGAGCAAAGCTGAGATCCTTCATTGTCTCAGATTAATAACCTACAGACTGTAAGGCAAACCCTCATGTCCGTCTGAGCTTACTCAGCCCCTTAACTGCTTTGAAAAAAAAATCTCTTCTCTCAATGAGACACCATTCTTACTTTTGAGCTCAATCAGATTTCCTCCTGACCCTCTAAAATCACTCAACCTCAAGAATTTCAAACATCTAGATTATTGTAAATGACAAAAAACAGCCAGTGACCCCTCTCCTGTTCGAGGCCACCTCAGGAAAAGCAATTTTCCGCACACCCTCCAGGAGTCCCGCAGTCTCTCAAACAGCGGAATAGGTTCCTGGGCAGTAAATGCTGGCCCAGCCAATGATGCTGGTGTCCCACGTGGCAATAAAATAAACATTACTAACGAGAGGGACTTTCTTGTTTGAACGTCCTGTATCCTTGTTGGAAATACTGTGTCATTTTCTTTTGTGCTGATAATGATTTCAATTCTCTTGGTTCAGGGATAAATGTTGTCTTCAGTGCCCCTCAACAGGCACCACAAGATCTCCAACACTGCCTTACATTGACCCTCCGACAATGCAGCACTCCCTCAGCACTGACCCTGCAACAGTGTAACGCTTGCTCAACACTGACCCTCTGACAGTGCAGCGCTCCCTCTACACTGACCCTCCGACAGTGCCCACTCCCTCAGCACTGACCCTCCGACAGTGCGGTACTCCCTCAGCACTGACCCTCCCATAGTGCAGCGCTCCCTCTGCACTGACCCTCTGACAGTGCCCACTCCGTCTGCACTGACCCTCCCATAGTGCGGCACTCCCTCAGCATTGACCCTCCGACAGTGCCCACTCCGTCTGCACTGACCCTTCCATAGTGCGGCACTCCCTCAGCACTGACCCTCTGACAGTGCAGCGCTCCCTCAGCACTGACCCTCCGATAGTGCAGCACTCCCTCAGCACTGACCCTCCGACAGTGCGGCACTCCATCAGCACTGACCCTCCGACAGTGCGGCGCTCCCTCAGCACGGACCCTCCGACAGTGCAGCGCTCCCTCAGCACTGACCCTCTGACAGTGCAGCGCTCCCTCAGCACTGACCCTCTGACAGTGCAGCGCTCCCTCAGCACTGACCCTCCGACAGTGTGGTGCTCCCTCAGCACTGACCCTCTGACAGTGCAGTGCTCCCTCAGCACTGACCCTCTGACAGTGCGGCACTCCCTCAGCACTGACCCTCCGACAGTGCAGCGCTCCCTCAGCACTGACCCTCCGACAGTGCAGCGCTCCCTCAGCACTGACCCTTCGACAGTGCAGCGCTCCCTCTACACTGACCCTCTGACAGTGCAGCGCTCCCTCAGCACTGACCCTCCGACAGTGTGGTGCTCCCTCAGCACTGACCCTCCAATAGTGCAGCGCTTCCTCAGCACTGACCCTCTGACAGTGCAGCGCTCCCTCAGCACTGACCCTCTGACAGTGCGGCACTCCCTCAGCACTGACCCTTCGACAGTGCAGCGCTCCCTCAGCACTGACCCTCCGATAGTGCAGCGCTCCCTCAGCACTGACCCTCTGACAGTGCAGCGCTCCCTCAGCACTGACCCTTCAACAGTACAGCGCTCCCTCTACACTGACCCTCTGACAGTGCAGCGCTCCCTCAGCACTGACCCTGTAGCTGGTTGTTTCCATTGATTATTGACGGGTATTATCTGGTTTTACAGGCAGTCCATGATTGAAGAAGTTTTATTGTCTTCGGGTAGATTGAGTGAATCTCTGCAGGTGGTGTTGGACTGGTTGTACAGGGCAGAGGTCACACTGAATGAGCAAGCCCGAGTAAGTGGTGACGTCCAATCTGTGAAAACGTTCATTGAGAACCACAAGGTAACTGTTCATGTTCTTATTGTGTATCCATCACTTCATGTATCTGCTGTTTCCATCCTGTCCCTACACACTGTTAGTCAATGGAGCTCACTGTCCAAGCTCAGAGACACTGTGGGCTTGGCAATTCCATGGGGAAGATCCATCACAAATTTAAATCTCCCAAAAACAGCTCTAGGGAATTCCCCCATCCGAGGGTAGGTCCGATCAAGGACAGTAGTGGGAGACTGTGTATTGAGTCGGAAGAGATAGGAGAGGTCTTGAACAAGTACTTCTCTTCAGTATTTACGAACGAGAGGGACCGTATTGTAGAAGAGGAGAGTGTGAAATGGACTGGTAAGCTAGAAGAGATACCTGTTAGGAAGGAAGATGTGTTGGACATTTTGAACAACTTGAGGATAGACAAGTCCCCGGGGCCTGACGGGATATATCCTAGGATTATGTGGGAAGCAAGAGAGGAAATTGCAGTACCGTTGGCAATGATCTTCTCGTCTTCACTGGCAACGGGGGTGGTACCAGGGGACTGGAGAGTAGCGAATGTTGTGCCCCTGTTCAAAAAAGGGAATAGGGATAACCCCGGGAATTACAGGCCTGTTAGTCTTACTTCTGTGGTAGGCAAAGTAATGGAAAGGGTACTGAGGGATAGGATTTATGAGTATCTGGAAAGACACTGCTTGATTAGGGACAGCCAGCACGGATTTGTGAAGGGTAGGTCTTGCCTTACAAGTCTTATTGAATTCTTCGAGGAGGTGACCAAGCATGTGGATGAGGGAAGAGCAGTGGATGTAGTGTACATGGATTTTAGTAAGGCATTTGATAAGGTTCCCCATGGTAGGCTTATGCGGAAAGTCAGGAGGCATGGGATAGAGGGAAATTTGGCCAATTGGATAGAAAACTGGCTAACCGGTCGAAGGCAGAGAGTGGTGGTAGATGGTAAATATTCAGCCTGGAGCCCAGTTACAAGTGGAGTTCCGCAGGGATCAGTTCTGGGTCCTCTGCTGTTTGTAATTTTTATTAATGACTTAGATGAGGGAGTCGAAGGGTGGGTCAGTAAATTTGCAGATGATACGAAGATTAGTGGAGTTGTGGACAGTGAGGAGGGCTGTTGTCGGCTGCAGAGGGACTTAGATATGATGCAGAGCTGGGCTGAGGAGTGGCAGATGGAGTTCAACCCTGCCAAGTGTGAGGTTGTCCATTTTGGAAGAACAAATAAGAATGCGGAATACAGGGTTAATGGTAGGGTTCTTAGTCAGGTGGAGGAACAGAGGGATCTTGGCGTCTATGTACATAGATCTTTGAAGGTTGCCACTCAGGTGGATAGAGTTTGTAAGAAGGCCTATGGAGTATTATCGTTCATTAGCAGAGGGATTGAATTCAAGAGTCGTGAAGTGATGTTGCAGCTGTACAGGACTTTGGTTAGGCCACATTTGGAGTACTGTGTGCAGTTCTGGTCGCCTCACTTTAGGAAAGATGTGGAAGCTTTGGAGAGGGTGCAGAGAAGATTTACCAGGATGTTGCCTGGAATGGAGAGGAAGTCGTACGAGGATAGGTTGAGAGTTCTCGGCCTTTTCTCGTTGGAACGGCGAAGGATGAGGGGTGACTTGATAGAGGTTTATAAGATGATCAGAGGAATAGATAGAGTAGACAGTCAGAAACTTTTTCCCCGGGTACAACAAAGTGTTACAAGGGGACATAAATTTAAGGTGAAGGGTGGAAGGTATAGGGGAGATGTCAGGGGTGGGTTCTTTACCCAGAGAGTGGTGGGGGCATGGAATGCACTGCCCGTGGGAGTGGTAGAGTCGGAATCATTGGCGACCTTTAAGCGGCATTTGGATAGGTACATGGATGGGTACTTAATCTAGGTTAGAAGTTCGGCACAACATCGTGGGCCGAAGGGCCTGTTCTGTGCTGTATTGTTCTATGTTCTATGTTCTATGTTCTAATCTCTGACTCCTGCAAACAGTTTCCCTGAACTGGGCTTTTATATATTAGATTACTTACAGTGTGGAAACAGGCCCTTCGGCCCAATAAGTCCATACCGACCGACCGAAGCGCAACCCACCCATACCCCTACATTTACCCCTTACCTAACACTACGGGCAATTTAGCATGGCCAATTCACCTGACCTGCACATCCTTGTGACTGTGGGAGGAAACCGGAGCACCCGGAGGAAACCCACGCAGACACGGGGAGAACGTGCAAACTCCACACAGTCAGTCGCCTGAGGCGGGAATTGAACCCTGGTCTCTGGCGCTGTGAGGCAGCAGTGCTAACCACTGTGCCACCGTGCCGCCCATATATTCTTAAGAAGGCACTCATTGCCTGAATTTATCATCCAGATACACATCATACCCCCTCCCCCACCCTAAATACCTGACCCCTTTCCCAACTTCTCCTCCCAAACACCCAGCCAATCTCCCACCTCCCTCAACCCCTCCTTCAACTCACCCTCCAACACATTTGCTCCCTCTCCATGCCGAAGAACTGATCAACAAACCTCCCCACGTCTGTCCACAGTTAATTCATAGAACAGAGCAATACAGCGCAGCACAGGCCCTTCTGCCCTCAATGTTGCGCTCATCTATGGAACCATTCTGAAGAGGAGAAAGTGAGGTCTGCAGATGCTGGAGATCAAAGTTGAAACTTTATTGCTGGAACAGCACAGCAGGTCAGGCAGCATCCAGGGAACAGGAGATTCGACGTTTCTGGCACAGGCCCTTCTTCAGGAATCATTCTGAAGCCCACCTAACTTATATTATTCCATTTTCATCCATATGTTTATCCAATGATCATTTAAAAGCCCTTAAAGTTAGCAAGTCTATTACTGTTGCAGGCAGTGCGTTTCACGTCCCTCCTCCTCTGAGTAAAGAAACTACCTCTGACATCTGTCCTATATCTATCACCCCTCAATTTAAAGCTATGATCCCTCGTGCTCGCCGTCACCATACTTGGTAAAAGGCTCTCCCTGTTCACCCTATCTGACCCTCTGATTATCTTATATGTCTCTATTAAGTCACCTCTCAACCTTCTTCTCACTAATGAAAACAGTCTCAGTTCCCTCAGCCTTTCCTCATAAGACCCTGCATTCATACCAGGCAACATCCTCGTAAATCTCCTCTGAACCCTTTCCGAAGCTTCCACATCCTTCCTATAAGACAGTGACCAGAACTGTATGCAATACTCTAAATGTGGCCGCACCAGAGTTTTGTACAGCTGCATCATGACCTCATGGCTCCGAAACTCAATCCCACTACCAATAAACACCAACACACCATATGCCTTCTTTTGCTCTATCAAACTAGGTCACAACTTTCAGGGATTTACACACCTGGACACTGAGATCTCTCTGCTCATCTACACTGCCAAGAATTTTACCATTAGCCCAGTACTCTGCATTCCTGTTACTTCTTCCAAAGTGAACTACCTCACACTTTACCACATTAAACTCTATTTACCATGTCTCAGCCCAGTTCTGCAGCTTATCTATGTCCCTCTATAACCTGTAACATCCTTCAGCACTACCCAACTCTGCTGACCCTACTGTCATTTGCAAATTTACTAATCAACTCCTCGCCAGAGTAGCTGCAGTCTCATTCAAATACACACGACTGCTCACCATGTTGTGTTGGTGGACTCCTTCCACTATGACACTGCCATTCCTTCAGTGTCGCTGGGTCAAAATCCTGGAATTCCCTCCTTAATGACATTGTGGATCTACCCACAGCACATGGACTGCAGTGGTTCAAGAAGGCAGCTCACCCCCACCTTGTCAAGGGGCAACTAGGGACAGGCTATAAATGCATGTCCCAGAAATAATAAAAAAAAAGTTTCCCTGTGCCATTGACTTATTCTTGAAGGCAGAATTTTGTCTTAAAACCTGTTAAAAACGATGAGCATTGTAAGCTGCCAATAGATGCCAAGTGGAAGCCTCCAGGAATCATCAGGCCTTAGCAACATTGCCACTTCATTTCTTTGTCTGAAATCACTGTCAGAATTTCAAAATGTCAGCTGCTGTTTCACAAAGTCCCCGACTCCCAGAGTCAATAATCACTTCAGTCAAAGCCACTCGAGTCATTTAGGAACTGGACTTTTTATCTATTTCTGTTGTACTTTCTATCATACTTTTAGCTCATGGTCAGATGAGTGCTGTGAATATTAAGACTTACTTCTGGTTGATAAACAGCTAAAGTTTCAGATTCAGTTCTGTCTGGGTCCATCTGCAGGTCTTTCAGAAGGAGTTGGGCAAACGGGCCAGTTGTGTGAGGGCTCTGAAACGTACCTTCAGGGAGCTGAACAAAAACACAGGTGTCAACTGTGTCTGGCTGAAAGCTCAGATGGAGGAACTGAATAAACAGTGGGAGCACGTGTGCAATATTTCCGTCTTGAAGCAGTCTCTGCTTGAAGCTGCACTGTGTCAGGTAGGAACCTGGTGTCAACCATCACCTTATCACATTGTCAACAAGTGTAACCCTGAGGAGCTCATGCTCTTGTGCGTGATGGTGACTGAGCGGCTCATTGTTGAGCAACAATATATATCAGATGCCTTAAGGGACTGGAATTCTGCTGTAGTCTTTTTTGTACCTCGGTCTGCTTTAGGCCTGATTGGAGTCAGGGATATTCAGACCTGATTTATCTGCTCCTTCATGTTATCTCATGCTGTTTGATATTATCGATCTGCTTCTTGCAGTATTCCTCGATGTGACATATTCATAATGCAGTGACAAATCTGTCTACTTTCAAAGGGCCTAGTACTGGAGGGAACGGTGAATTGTTCACTTGTTTGTATCTCATGGTTTGGAAACATAGAAAATTGGTGCAGGAAGAGGCCAATCAGCCCTTTGAGCCTGTACCACCATTCAATATGATCACAGCTGATCATGCAGTCTCAGTATCCCATTCCCACCCTCTCCCCATACCCCTTTAGCCACAAGGACCACGTCCAGCTCCCTCTTGAATACATCGAATGAACTGGCCCCAACAGCTTCCTCTGTGAGAGAATTCTACAGGTTCCCAACTCTCTGGGTGAAGAAATTCTTCCTCATCTCAGTCCTAAATGGCTTACCCCTTATTCTTAGACTGTGACCCCTTGTTCTGAACCTCCCCAACATCAAGAACATTCTTCTCACATCTAGCCTGGACAGTCCCATCACAATTTTATGTTTCTCCCTCGCTCTTCTACATTCCTGTGAGTAGGAGCCCAATCTATCCAGTTTTTCCTCATATGTCAGTCCTACCATCCCAGGAATCAGTCTGGTGAACCTTCACTGAACTCTCTCAATAGCAAGAACGTCCTTCCTCAGACTAGGAGATCAAAACTGTACACAATACTCAAGGTGTGGCCTCACCAAGGCCCTGTGTAACTGCAGCAAGACATCCCTACTCCGATACTCCAATCGTCTCGCTGTGATGGAGAACATGCCATTAGCCTTCCTCGCTGCCCGCTGCACCCCCATACCAACCTTCAGCAACTGTTCCACCATGACACGCAGGTCTCATTGCACCTCACCTTTTCCTAAACTGCCACCATTCAGATCATAATCTGCCTTCCTGTTTTGTGACCAAAGTAGATAGTGAGGCTCTTTTCAGTCATGGCTGACCATGGGTTGTATCCTCATTGTTCTAGCTTTCTGCTTCCCTGAAGCAACGTCGCTTGTGACTGAAGAGTCCAATGCTGTAGTGACAATACATAGTGTGATTAAAGGCAGTGAGCATGGCTTTGTGAGGGGTAGGTCATGCCTCACAAATCTTATTGAGTTCTTTGAGGAGGTGTCAAGACAGGTCAAAGATGGTCGAGCAGTGGATGTGGTGTATATAGACTTCAGCGCTGAAAATGTGTTGCTGGAAAAGCGCAGCAGGTCAGGCAGCATCCAGGGAACAGGAGAATCGACGTTTCGGGCATAAGCCCTTCTTCAGGAATGAGGAAAGTTCACCTGCACCTCCACACACATCATCTATTGCATCCTCTGCACCCGATGTGGCCTCCTCTGTATTAGGGAGACAGGCCGGCTACTTGCGGAGCATTCCAGAGAACACCTCTGGGACACCCGGACCAACCAACCCAACCACCCTGTGGCTCAACATTTCAGTTCCCCCTCCCACTCCACCAAGGATATGCAGGTCTTTGGACTCCTCCATCGCCAGACCACAACAACACGACGGTTGGAGGAAGAACGCCTCATCTTCCGCCTAGGAACCCTCCAACCATAAGGGATGAACTCGGATTTCACCAGTTTCCTCATTTCCCCTCCCCCCACCTTGTCTCAGTCAAATCCATCGAATTCAGCACCGCCTTCCTAACCTGCAATCTTCTTCCCGACCTCTCCGCCCCCACCCCAGTCTGACCTATCACCCTCACCTTGATCTCTTTCCACCTATCACATTTCCGACGCCCCTCCCCCAAGTCCCTCCTCCCTACCTTTTATCTTAGCCTGCTGGACAAACTTTCCTCATTCCTGAAGAAGGGCTTATGCCCGAAACGTCGATTCTCCTGTTCCCTGGATGCTGCCTGACCTGCTGCGCTTTTCCAGCAACACATTTTCAGCTCTGATCTCCAGCATCTGCAGACCTCACTTTCTCCTCTATATAGACTTCAGCAAGGCATTTGATAAGGTTCACAATATACATGAATGACTTGGTAGGCTCATTCATAAAGTCAGGAAGTATGGGATACAGGGAGATTTAGCTATCTGGATTCAGAATTGGCTGGCTGACAGAAGGCAGAGAGTGGTTGTAGATGGAATGTATTCTGCCTGGAGGTCAGTGTTGAGTGGGGTCCCGCAGGGTTCTGTTCTTGGGCCTCTGCTCTTTGTAGTTTTTATAAATGACTTGTTTGAGGAGGTTGAGGGGTGGGTTAGTAAATTTGCAGATGACACTAAGGTTGGAGGTGTCGTCGATAGTATAGAGGGCTACTGCAGGCTGCAGCGTGACATAGACAGGATGCAGAGCTGGGCTGAGAAATGGCAGATGGAGTTCAACCTGGACAAATGTGAAGTGATGCATTTTGGAAGGTCGAACTCGAATGCTGAATATAGGATTAAAGACAGGATTCTTGACAGTGTGGAAAAACAGAGGGATCTGGGTGTGCAAGTACATAGATCCCTCAAAGTTGCCACCCAAGTGGATAGAGTTGTTAAGAAAGCATTTGGTGTTTTGGCTTTCATTAACAGGGGGATTGAGTTCAAGAGCCGCGAAGTTTTGCTACAGCTCTACAAGTCCCTGGGGAGACCACACTTGGAATATTGTGTCCAGTTCTGGTCGCCCTACTATAGGAAAATACAGAGGCTTTGGAGAGGGTGCAAAGAAGGTTTACCAGGATGCTGCCTGGACTGGAGGGCTGTCCTAATGAAGAGAGGTTGACTAAGCTCGGAGTTTTCTCTCTGGAGAGAAGGAGGAAGAGAGGAGACCTGATCGAGGTGTACAAGATAATGAGAGGAATGGATAGAGTCAATAGCCAGAAACTTTTCCCCAGGGCAGGGTTGACTGGTACAAGAAGTCATAGCTTGAAGATATTAGGAGGAAGGTGTAAAGGAGACATCAGAGATTCTTTATGCAGAGAGTTGTGAATGCATGGAATGTGTTGCCAGCGGTAGTGGTGGAAGCAAAGTCATTGGGGACATTTAAGCGACTGCTGGACATGCACATGGATAGCAGTGAGTTGAGGGGTGCGTAGGTTAAGTTACTATATTTTACATTAGGATTAACCTTCGGCACAACATCGTGGGCCAAAGGGCCTGATCTGTGCTGTACATTTCCATGTTCTATGATCTCAAGTGCCTTCATATCCCTCATGCAGACATCGTTGGGGATGCCCAGTAGGTCTCTTCCTGGATGCAAGCTCTCCATAGAGAATATTGTCACATCTATCAGCATTATATCGCATTTGCCAAGTATTTGCTCACACAGCCAGTCTGTCCAAGTCACCCTGCAACCTCCTAGCATCTTCCTCCCAGCACACACTGCCACCCATCTGCACATTTGGAGAAATTGCATTCGATTCCTTTACCAAGTCATTCATATATATTGTGAACAGCTGGGGTCCCAGCACTGAACCCTGTGGTACCCCACTCATCACTGCCTACCGCTCTGAAAAGGACCTGTTTATTCCAACTCTCTGCCTCCTGTCTGCCAATCAGTTTTCTATCCATGTTAGTACATTATCTCTGATACCATGAGCTTTAATCTCTTGGGTGGAACCTTGTCAAAGTCCAGATACATAACATCTACTGATTTCCTCTTGTCCACTTGACTGGTCACATCCTCAAAAATTCCAGAAGATTTGTCAATCATGATTTCCCTTTAGTGAATCCATACCAACTAGCACCGATTCTGTTACTGCTTTCCAAATGCTCAGTTATTACATCCTTAATGATTGACTCCAGCATTCTCCCCACCACTGATGTCAGGCTAACTGGTCTATAATTCCCCACTTTCTCTCCCCCTTCCTTTTTAAAGAGTGGAGTACATTAGCTACCCTCCAATCCATTGGAACTCTTCCACAGTCTATAAATGTTGGAAAATAATTACCAATGCATCTGCTATTTCTCGGGCCACTTCCTTAAGTATTCTGGGATACAGAGTATCAGGCCCTGGAGACTTATTGGATTTTAATCCCATCAATTTCCCCAAAACCAATTCCTGACTAATAGGATTTCCTTCAGTTCCTCCTTCAGGCTTGAGCCTCTGTCCCCTTGTAGTTCTGGAAAGTTATTTGGGTCCTCCTTAATGAAGACAGATCCAAAGTATCTGTTGAACTGGCTCTGTCATCTCTTTATTGTCCATTATGAATTCACCTGATGCCACCTGCAAGGAACCTACATCTCTCTTCACCAGTCTTTTTCTTTTCACGTTTCTATAGAAGCTTTTGCCATTGATTTTCTGCAGCTTACCTTCGTATTCTACCTTCCCTTTCCAAATTAAACCCTTGGTCCTCCCTCCTCCTGCTGAATTTTAAATTTCTCCCAGTACATGTTTGGCAGCAGTTTCTGACCTTGTTAGCGATGGGTGAGCCACCTTCCCTGTTTTACTCTGACACCAGACTCCGGTGTACCACTGTTGCAGTTAATCTGTGTGTTCTTTAACTATCTGCCATTGCCCATCCACTAGCCACCCCTGAAGGATCCTGGCCAGTTTATTCTTGCCAATCCATGCCTCATACCATCAAAGTTCGCTTTCTTTAAGTTCAGGACCCTAGCTTCAGCTTTAATTGTGTCACTCTCCACCTTAATGAAGAATTCTACCACATTATGATCACTGTTCCCAAAGGATCTCACACCACAGCGTTGCTAATTAATCCTCTCTCATTACATAACACCCAGTCTAGGGTGGCCAGCTCTCTGGTCAGTTCCTTGACATATTGGTCACAGAAACCATCCATCATACATTCCAGGGAATCCTCCACCATCACATTGATTGAACTGACAAACTGGTAGCAATATGTAGATTGAAGTCACCCATAATAACTGCTGTAACCTTACTGCATACATCTCTACTTTCCTGCTAGATATAATCCCCAATATTACACCAACAGCTGGTCTGTACACAACTCCCACTAACGTCTTTATCCCTTTAGAGTTCTGCAGCTCCACCCATTGTATAGGCTAATGTCCTCAGTTACTATTGTGTTAATCTCCTCCTTAACCAGCCACACTACCTCACCCCTTTCTGTCTGTCTTTCCTGAAAAGTGAATAAACCTGGTTGTCCAGTTCCCAGCCTTGGTCACCCTGGAGCCAGGTCTCTGTGATCCCAATTGCATTATATTTATTAATAGCTGTTTGCACAGTTAATTCATCAACTTTATTACAAATACTCTCCTGGATGGAGAATGATGGGAGGCAGCCAGGGGATTACCGGATGAATTTGTAATCGACACATTCACGGGCAGAGTGAGACATTAACACAGAGCTGGCAGAGCCTCCTGGTGACTGGGAGAGCCAGGCACAGAGCCACGCTGGGATTCTGCAGTTGTATTTTAAGTGTTTTCCAAAGCTTGACCAGTTGTTCTCTATGAAACTGAATCCACATTCTCTGCTGTTAGGCTGAGCATTTTCAGTCCTTGGTTCAGACTTTGTTGGGTCACTTGACACAGACCGAGAGGAAGCTGACAGATGGACAGATCCTGCAGGAGCAGGAAGCTCTGCTGGAACTTAAACACCAGCACCAGGTGGGTTAGATCGAGGGGATGGTACAGAGAGAGGGAACAGGGCAGCACCGAGAGGGAGGATTGGGATGCAGTGAAGAGGTAGGGGGAGAGGCTGGGAAGTGGAGGGGGAGAAGAGAGGGAGAGGGAGGGAGGGAGGTGGGGGTGAGGGGAGAGGGAGGGAGGTGGGGGTAAGGGAAGAGGGAGGTAGGGGAGTGAGGGGCGAGGGAGGGAGGTGGGGGGATGAGGGGAGAGGGAGGGAGGTGGGGGGATGAGGGGAGAGGGAGGGAGGTGGGGGTAAGGGAAGAGGGAGGTGGGGTGTAAGGGGAGAGGGAGGTGGGGGGGTGAGGCGAGAGCAGGGGAGGTGGGGGGCGAGGGGAGAGGGAGGGAGGTGGGGGTAAGGGGAGAGGGAGGTAGGGGGTGAGGGGAGAGGGAGGTAGGGGGGTGAGGGGAGAGGGAGGGAGGTGGGGGGTGAGGGGAGAGGGAGGTGGGGGGTAAGGGGAGAGGGAGGGAGGTGGGGGGGTAAGGTGAGAGGGAAGGAGGTGGGGGTAAGGGGAGAAGGAGGGAGGTGGGGGTAAGAGGAGAGGGAGGTGGGGGGTAAGGGGAGAGGGAGGGAGGTGGGGGTGAGGGGAGGGAGAGGGAGGTGGGGGGTGAAGGGAGGGAGAGGGAGGTGGGGGATGAGGGGAGGGAGAGGGAGGTGGGGGAGTGAGGTGAGACGGAGGGAGGTGGGGGGTGAGGGCAGAGGGAGGTGGGGGGTGAGGGGAGGGAGAGGGAGGTGGGGGAGTGAGGGAGGTGGGGGAGTGAGGGGAGAGGGAGGGAGGTGGGGGAGTGAGGGGAGAGGGAGGGAGGTGGGGGGTGAGGGGAGAGGGAGGGAGGTGGGGATGAGGGGAGAGGGAGTAAGGTGGGTGGGTGAGGGGAGGTTGGAGGGTGAGGGGAGTGGGAGGTTGGAGGGTGAGAGGAGAGGGAGGTGGGGGATGAGGGGAGAGGAAAGTGAGGGGAGAGGGAGGTGGGGGATGAGGGGAGAGGGAAGTGGGGGGTAAGGGGAGAGGGAGGTGGGGGGTTGAGGGGAGAGGGAGGGAGGTGGAGAGGTGAGGGGAGAGGGAGGGAGGTGGGGGAGAGGGAGGGAGGTGGGGGTGAGGGGAGAGGGAGGGAGGTGGGGGAGATGGAGGGAGGTGGGGGGGTGAGGGGAGAGGGAGGGAGGTGGGAGTAAGGGGAGAGGGAGGTAGGGGGAAAGGGGAGTGGGAGGTGGGGGGTAAGGGGTGAGGGAGGAGGGTTGGGGGGTGAGGGGAGAGAGAGGGAGGTTGGAGGGTGAGGGGAGAGGGAGGTGGGGGGGGTGAGGGGAGAGGGAAGGAGGTGGGGGGGGTGAGGGGAGAGGGAAGGAGGTGGGGGGGTGAGGGGAGAGGGAAGGAGGTGGGGGGGTGAGGGGAGAGGGAAGGAGGTGGCGAGGTGAGGGGAGAGGGAGGGAGTTGGGGTGAGGGGAGAGGGTGGTGGGGGGGGTGAGGGGAGAGGGAGGGAAGTGGGGGTAAGGGGAGAGGGAAGTGGGGGGTTGAGGGGAGAGGGAGGGAATGGGGGTAAGGGGAGAGAGATGTGGGGGGGGTGAAGGGAGAGGGAGAGAGGTGGGGGTAAGGGGAGAGGGAGGTGGGGTGAGGGGAGAGGGAGGGAGGTGGGGATGAGGGGAGAGGGAGGTGGGAGGGTGAGGGGAGAGGGAGGGAGGTTGGGGGGTGAGGGGAGAGGGATGGAGGTGGGGGGGTGAGGGGAATGGGAGGGAGGTGGGGGTAAGAGGAGAGGGAGGTGGGGGGTAAGGGGAGAGGGAGGGAGGTGGGGGTTAAGGGGAGAGGGAGGGAGGTGGGGGTAAGAGGAGAGGGAGGTGGGGGGTAAGGGGAGAGGGAGGGAGGTGGGGGTAAGGGGAGAGGGAGGTGGGGGATGAGGGGAGGGAGAGGGAGGTGGGGGAGTGAGGTGAGACGGAGGGAGGTGGGGGGTGAGGGCAGAGGGAGGTGAGGGGTGAGGGGAGGGAGAGGGAGGTGGGGGAGTGAGGGGGGAGGGAGGGAGGTGGGGGAGTGAGGGGAGAGGGAGGGAGGTGGGGGAGTGAGGGGAGAGGGAGGGAGGTGGGGGGTGAGGGGAGAGGGAGGGAGGTGGGGATAAGGGGAGGGGGAGTAAGGTGGGGGGGTGAGGGGAGGTTGGAGGGTGAGGGGAGTGGGAGGTTGGAGGGTGAGAGGAGAGGGAGGTGGGGGGGTGAGGGGAGAGGAAAGTGGGGGGGTGAGGGGAGAGGGAGGTGGGGGATGAGGGGAGAGGGAAGTGGGGGGTAAGGGGAGAGGGAGGTGGGGGATGAGGGGAGAGGGAAGTGGGGGGTAAGGGGAGAGGGAGGTGGGGGGTTGAGGGGAGAGGGAGGGAGGTGGGGAGGTGAGGGGAGAGGGAGGGAGGTGGGGGAGAGGGAGGGAAGTGGGGGGGTGAGGGGAGAGGGAGGAGGTGGGAGTAAGGGGAGAGGGAGGTAGGGGGAAAGGGGAGTGGGAGGTGGGGGGTAAGGGGTGAGGGAGGAGGGTTGGGGGGTGAGGGGAGAGAGAGGGAGGTTGGAGGGTGAGGGGAGAGGGAGGTGGGGGGGGTGAGGGAGAGGGAAGGAGGTGGGGGGGTGAGGGGAGAGGGAGGGAGGTGGGGGAGAGGGAGGGAGGTGGGGGGGTGAGGGGAGAGAGAGGGAGGTTGGAGGGTGAGGGGAGAGGGAAGTGGGGGGGTGAGGGGAGAGGGAAGGAGGTGGGGGGTGAGGGGAGAGGGAAGGAGGTGGGGGGGTGAGGGGAGAGGGAAGGAGGTGGGGGGGTGAGGGGAGAGGGAAGGAGGTGGCGAGGTGAGGTGAGGGGAGAGGGAGGAGTTGGGGTGAGGGGAGAGGGTGGTGGGGGGGTGAGGGGAGAGGGAGGGAAGTGGGGGTAAGGTGAGAGGGAAGTGGGGGGGGGTGAGGGGAGAGGGAGGGAATGGGGGTAAGGGGAGAGAGATGTGGGGGGGTGAAGGGAGAGGGAGAGGTGGGGGTAAGGGGGAGAGGGAGGTGGAGTGAGGGGAGCGGGAGGGTGGTGGGGATGAGGGAGAGGGAGGTGGGAGGGTGAGGGGAGAGGGAGGGAGGTTGGGGGGTGAGGGAGAGGGAGGGAGGTGGGGGGGGTGAGGGGAATGGGAGCGAGGTGGGGGTAAGGGGAGTGGGAGGTGAGGGGTAAGGGGTGAGGAGGAGGGTTGGGGGTGAGGGGAGGGTAAGGGGAGAGAGTGGGAGTTTGGAGGGTGAGGGGAGAGGGAGGTGGGGTGGTGAGGGGACAGGGAAGGAGGTGGCGGGGTGAGGGAGAGGGAAGGAAGTGGGGGGGTGAGGGGAGAGGGAAAGAGGTGGCGAGGTGAGGGGGGAGGGAGGGAGTTGGGGTGAGGGGAGAGGGTGGTGGGGGGGTGAGGGGAGAGGGAGGGAAGTGGGGGTAAGGGGGAGAGGGAAGTGGGGGTGTGAGGGAGAGGAGGGAATGGGGGTAAGGGGAGAGAGATGTGGGGGGGTGAAGGGGAGAGGGACAGAGGTGGGGGTAAGGGGAGAGGGAGGTAGGGTGAGGGGAGATGGAGGGAGGTGGGGATGAGGGGAGAGGGAGGTGGGAGGGTGAGGGGAGAGGGAGGGAAGTGGGGGTAAGGGGAGATGTAAGTGGGGTGGTGAGGGGAGAGGGAGGAAGTGGGGGTAAGGGGGAGAGAGGTGGGGGGGTGAGGGGAGAGGAGAGAGGTGGGGGTGAGGGGAGAGGGAGAGAGGTGGGGATGAGGGAGAGGGAGAGAGGTGGGGGCAAGGGGAGAGGGAGGTGGGGGGGTGAAGGGTGAGGGAGGGAGCTGGGGGGGTGAGGGGATGGTGAGGGGAGAGGGAGGGAGGTTGGAGGGTGAGGGCAAAGGGAGATAGGGGGTGAGGGGAGAGAGAGGGAGGGAGGTGGAGATGAGGGGAGAGGGAGGGAGGTGGGGGTGAGGGAGAGGGAGGTGGGGGTGAGGGGAGAGGGAGGGCGGTGGGGGTAAGGAGAGAGGGAGGGTGGAGGGTAAGGGGAGAGGAAGGTGGGGGCGTGAGGGGAGAGGGAGGGAGTTGGGGATGAGGGGAGAGGGAAGCAGGTGGGGGTGAGTGGAGGGAGGGAGGTGGAGGGGTGAGGGGGAGGGAGGGAGGTGAGGGTGAGGGAGGTAGGGAGGTGAGGGAGGTGGGGGTGAGGGGAGAGGGAGGTGGGGGTGAGGGAGGTGGGGGTGAGGGGGTGAGGGAGGTGGGGGATGAAAGGAGAGGGAGGTGGGGTGTGGGGGAGAGGGAGGTGGGGGTGTGGGGGAGAGGGAGGTGAGGGTGAGGGGAGAGGGAGGGAGGTGGGGGGGTGAGCAGAGAGGGAGGGAGGTGGGGGGGTGAGGGGAGAGTGAGGGAGGTGGGGGTAAGGGGAGAGGGGAGGTGGGGGGGTAAGGGGAGAGGGAGGTGGGGGAGTAAGGGGAGACGGGAGGTGGGGGGTAAGTGGAGAGGGAAGGAGGTGGGGGTAAGGGGAGAGGGAGGTGGGGCGGTGAGGGGAGAGGGAGGTGGGGGGGGTGAGGGGAGAGGGAGGTGGGGGTTGAGGGGAGAGGGAGGGATGTGGGGGTAAGGGGAGAGGGAGGTGGGGAGGTGGGGGTAAGGGAGAGGGAGGGGGCATTTGAGAGGGGGGGAGGTGGGGGTGAGGGGGAGAGAGAGGTGGGGGGTGAGGGGAGAGGGTGGGAGGTGGGGGGTGAGGGGAGAGGGAGGGAGGTGGGGGTAAGGGGAGAGGGAGGGAGGTGGGGTAAGGGGAGAGGGAGGTGGGGCGGTGAGGGGAGAGGGAGGTGGGGTTGAGGGGAGAGGGAGGGATGTGGGGTGGGGTGAGGGGAGAGGGAGGGAAGTGGGCATTAGGGAAGAGGGAGTTGAGGGGTAAGGGGAGAGGGAGGTGGGGGGGATGAGGGGAGAGGAGGGAGGTGGGGGTAAGGGGAGAGGGAGGTGGGGGGGTGAGAGGAGAGGGAGGGAGGTGGGGGGTGAGGGGAGTGGGAGGGAGGTGGGGGGTGAGGGGAGGGGGGAGGTGGGGAGGTAAGGGGAGAGGGAGGTGAGGGGAGAGGGAGGGAGGTGGGGGCGTGAGGGGAGAGGGAGGGAGGTGGGGGTAAGGGGAGAGGGAGGGAGGTGGGCATAAGGGAAGAGGGAGTTGGGGGGTAAGGGGAGAGGGAGTTGGGGGGGGAGGGGAGAGGGAAGGAGGTAGGGATAAGGGGAGAGGGAGGTGGGGGGTAAGGGAGAGGAGGGAGGTGGGGGTAAGGGAGAGGGAGGTGGGGGGTGAGGGGAGGGAGAGGGAGGTGGGGAGTGAGGTGAGACGGAGGAGGTGGGGGTGAGGGCAGAGGGAGGGAGGTGGGGATGAGGGAGAGGGAGGGAGGTGGGGATGAGGGGAGGGGAGTAAGGTGGGGGGTGAGGGGAGGTTGGAGGGTGAGGGGAGAGGGAGGTTGGAGGGTGAGGGGAGAGGAGGGAGGTGGGGGGGAGAGGGAGGGAGGTGGGGGAGAGGGAGGGAGGAGGGAGGTGGGGGAGAGGGAGGGAGGTGGGGGTGGGGCGAGAGGGAGGGAGTTGGGTGTGAGGGGAGAGGGAGGGAGGTGGGGGTGAGGGGAATGGGAGGGAGGTGGGGGTAAGGGGAGTGGGAGGTGAGGGAAAAGGGGTGAGGAGGAGGGTTGGGGGTGAGGGGAGGGTAAGGGGAGAGAGAGGGAGGTGGGGGGTGAGGGGAGGGGAGGGGGGGGGGTGAGGGGGACAGGGAAGGATGGTGGCGGGTGAGGGAGAGGGAGGGAGTTGGGGGTGAGGGAGAAGGTGGGGGGTGAGGGGAGAGGGAGGGAAGTGGGGGTAAGGGGAGAGGGAAGTGGGGGGGTGAGGGGAGAGGGAGGGAAGTGGGGGTAAGGGGGGAGAGAGGTGGGGGTGAGGGGAGAGGGAGAGAGGTGGGGGCGAGGGGAGAGGGAGAGAGGTGGGGGCAAGGGGAGAGGGAGGTGGGGGGGTGAGGGGAGAGGGAGGGAGGTGGGGAGGAGGGGAGAGGGAGGTGGGAGGGTGAGGGGAGAGGGAGGGAGGTTGGGAGTGAGGGGAGAGGGAGCTGGGGGTTGAGGGGATGGTGAGGGGAGAGGGAGGGAGGTGGGGACGAGGGCAAAGGGAGATGGGGGTGAGGGGAGAGGGAGGGAGGTGGAGATGAGGGGAGAGGGAGGGGGAGGTGGGGGTGAGGGGAGAGAGGGGGTGGGGGATGAGGGGGAGAGGGAGGGAGGTGGGGGTAAGGGGAGAGGGAGGAGGTGGGGTGAGGGGGAGGAGGTGGGGGTAAGGAGAGAGGGAGGGTGGAGGGTAAGGGGAGAGCTAGGTCGGGGGCGTGAGTGGAGAGGGAGGGAGTTGGGGGGAGTGGAGAGGGGGGGAGAGGGAGGGGAGTTGGGGATGAGGGGAGAGGGAGGCAGGGGGAGTTGAGGGGAGGGGAGGGGTGGAGGGGTGAGGAGAGAGGAGGTAGGGAGGTGAGGGTGAGGGAGGTGGGAGGTGAGGGGGGAGAGGGAGGTGGGGGTGAGGGGGAGAGGGAGGTGGGGGTGAGGGGAGAGGGAGGGAGGTGGGGGTGAGGGGAGAGGGTGGGAGGTGGAGGGTGAGGGGAAGGGGAGGGAGGTGGGGGAGAGGGAGAGGGAGGGGAGGTGGGGGTGAGGGGAGAGGGAGGGAGGTAGGGAGGTGAGGGTGAGGGAGGTGGGAGGTGGGGGTGAGGGGGAGAGGGAGGGAGGATGGAGGGTAAGGTGAAAGGGAGAGAGGTTGGGGGTGAGGGGAGAGGGAGGGAAGCAGAGAGTGATGGGAGGAGGAAGAGGGTGGTGTAAATTAGTGGGGAGTAGGGAAGGGTGAGCAGGATGGAGGGAGCTGATGTTCTGATATCTGTTTCAGGAGGCCGTTGACAGTCTGGAGCATGAGTATCCAGCTCTGGAGTCTGTCATTGCCCTTGGAATGAGATCCTGACTTCCTGTAATCCGGAATCAGTCAGCATCATCCAATCCTGGATCAACATGGTACAAACACGATGGGATGAGGTGAGTCGAGCATGGTGCAAGATTGAGTTTTTCCAGAGCAGCACCTCCTCGTCAGAGACCGTCAAACAGGAGAAATGTAAGATGTGGGTGCCCTCTTCCGACTACTTTTTTTCTGGGTGGCTCAGTGGTTAGCACTGCTGCCTCACAGCGCCAGAGACCCGGGTTCAATTCCCACCTCAGGCAACTGTCTGTGTGGAGTTTGCACATTCTCCCCGTGTCTGCGTGGGTTTTCTCCCACAATCCAAAAATATGCAGGTCAGGTGAATTGGCACGTTAAATTGCCCGTAGTATAGTTAGGTGAAGGGGTAAGTGTAGGGGAATGGGTCTGGGTGGTTTGCTCTTTGGAGGGTCGGTGTGGACTTGTTGGGCCGAAGGGCCTGTTTCCACATTGTAAGTAATCTAAAAACTAAAAGCAAGAGGAGGCCATTCAGCCCCTGAAGGCCTGCTACCTCATTTCATAGTCATAGAGACTGATAGAGTATTACAGCATGGAGACAGGTCCTTTGGTCCAAATTGGTCTATGCTGACCAAAATGTCTGACCTCCATAACCCCATTTCCCTGCACTTGGCTCATATCCTTCTAATCCTTTCCTATCCATGTATTTGTCTAAATGCCTTTTAAATGTTATTAATGTTTATGCCTCCACCACTTCTGCTGGCAGCTCATTCCATATGCACATCACCCTCTGTGTAAGAAAGTTGCCTCTCAGGTTCCCTTTTATGTCGTCTTGTCCTCCATTCTCCAACCCTGGGAAAAAGACTTAGTGTATTTACCCTGTCCATGCCTCTCATAATCTTATACACCTCTAAAAAGTTCCCCCTCAGTCTCCCATGCTCAAAAAAACATTCTAGCTTGTTCAACCTCTCCCTAAAACTCAGACCATGGAGTCCAGACAATATCCTTGTAAATTTCTTCTGTATTCTTTCTAGGTTAGTGACGTCCTTCCTACAACAAGGTGACCAAAACTGAACACAATACTCCAAGCGTGGTCTCACCAACATCCTGGATAACAGCAACATAACTTCCCAACTTCTATACTCAATGACCTGACTGATGAGGGCCAGTGTGCCAAAAGCCTTCATCATTGCCCTGTCCACCTGGGACACCACTTTCAGAGAACTGTGAACCTGAACTCCAAGGTCCCTCTGTTCCATGACACTCCTTAAGGCCCTACCATTCACCGTGAAATTCCTACCTTGATTTGACTTTCCAAAATGCAAGACCACACACTTATCCATACTAAACTCCATAAACTCCCCAGCTGGTCAAGGTCTTGCTGCAATTTCTGATAACCTTCCTCACTGTCCACAATGCTGCTTAGTTTAGAGTCAACAGCAAATTAATGAATGCCTTGGACATTCTCATCCAAATCATTGATATAGGTAACAAACAGCAATGGACCCAACACTGACCCCTGAGGTACTCCACTACTCACAAGCCTCCAGTCTGACAAGCATCCTTCCACTATTACCCTCTGCGTCCTACCATCAAACCAATTGGGTATCCAATTTGCCAGCTGACCCTGGATTCCATAAGGTCTAACCTTCCAGAGCTACCTGCCTTGTGGAACCTTAAAAGGCCTGACTGAAATTCAGCACTAGGTCTACCGCCCCACCCTCATCAATCTTCCTGGTCACTTTATCAAAGAACTCTAACAATTTTGTGAGGCATTTAATATGATTATGACTGATTTCATCTCAGCCTCAACTCCACTAACCTGCCCACTCTCCATAACCCTCAAACACACCACTGTTGAAAATCACCTCAGACACTGAGGCAGTCTGTGTTCAAATGCAACAAGGTCTGGACAATATCCAGGCTTGGGCTGACAAATGACAAGTAATGTTCACACCACTCAAATGCCAGGCTATGACCATCACCAATAAGAGACATCTCCCCTTGACATTCAATGGTGTCACCATCACTGAATTCCCTACTACCAACATCTTTGGGGTTACATTGGCCAGAAGCTCAACTGGACTCACCACATAAATATAAGAGAAAATTATTGCAGTTCCTCGAGTCTATACTGAAAACAATAAAATCACAGCAGGTCAGGCAGCATCCATGCAGAGAGATCAAGCTAGTGTTTCGAGTCTAGATGACCCTTCATTCGAAAGTCATCCATTCCCAAAATGACATCTTGCTGTCTTTCCATGGATGCTGCCTGACTTGCTGTGACTTTCATCATTTTTTGTTTTCACTACATAAAGATAGAGTAGGTCAGAGGCTGGGAATACTACAGCAAATAATTCACCTCCTGACTCCCCAAAGCCTGTCCATCATCTCCAAGGCACAAGTCAGGAATGTGATGGAATACTGTTGGGTGTGTCTTGCTGGAAAAGCACAGCAGGTCAGGCAGCATCTGAAGAGCAGGAGAATCAGAGCCCTTTATCAGATGGAATACTCCCCATTTGCCCTGGATGGGGGCAGCTCCAACAACACTCAAGCTTGACACCATCCAGGACAAAGCAGCCACTTGATTGGCACCACATCCACAAGCATCCCCTCCCTCCACCACCGACACTCAGTAGCATCAGTGCGTATTATCTACAAGATGCACTGCAAAAATTTACCAAAGACCCTCAGACAGCACCTTCCAAACCCAGAACCACTTCCATCTGGAAAGACAATAGCAGCAGAACACCACCCCCTGCAGGCTCCCCTCCACTGCCCACCCTATCTTGGAAATATATTGCTGGTCCTTCACTGTCACCGGGTCAGAATCCTGGAATTCCCTCACTAAGGGACATTGTGGGTCTACCTACAGCACATGGACTGCAGCGGTTCAAGAAAACAGCTCACCCCAACCTTCTCAAGGGGCAATTAGGGACGGGCAATGAATATGACCCAGCCAGTGACACTCATGTCCCTCAAGTGGAAAAAAAAGGTTGGGATCCAAGGACCAAACCCAGTGGCACTACACTAGTTAAACCCTGCTAACCAAAGTAACCCTACTAACCAGACTAACCCTGCTAACTAAATCCTGCTAACCAGACCCATTTATCTTGACTTGCTGCTTTCTGTTGGTTAATAAATTATACTTAGCTCAAATTTGTTAAGTATGTCCAGGATATCTTTCTCAATCAATTTGGAGATGGTCCAAATTGAAGAGATGGGGCAAAACCTGACCACCAGTTGGGAAATAAAGCAGACAAATGACTGAGGTGTTAATGGGGATGCACTTTGGGACCAGTGACCATACTTCTTTTAGTTTTAAATTAGTTACAGAAAAGGATAAGTCCAGCCCACAAGTTAAAGTTCTAAATTGCGGCAAGGTCAATTTTAATGGTCTTAGTCAGGAACTTTCAAAAGTTGATCGGTGGAGGCTGTTTTCGGGTAAAGGGACATCTAGCAAGTGGAAGGGTTTAAAAAGTGAGATAATGAGAGTTCAGGGACAGCATGTTCCTGTTAGTGTGAAGGACAAAATTGGCAAGAGTAGGGAACTCCGGATGACTAGAAACATTGAGGTTCTGGTCAAGAAAAATTAGGAGGTATATGTCAGATATAGACAGCTGGGATCAAGTGACTCCCTCAGTATACTGGGCATGTAACAGCACACTTGGGAGCATAGGCTGTCAGGGAAGGATGTCGAGGAAATGTGGAACTTTTTCAAGGAACAGATACGACGTGTCCTTGATATGTATGTACCTGTCAGGCAGGAAAGAAATGGTCGTGTGAGGGAACCTTGGTTGATGAGGGAGGTTGAATGTCTTGTAAGGAGGAAGAAGGAGGCTTACATAAGGTTGAGGAAACAGGGTTCAGACAGAGCAGTGGAGGGATACAGGATAGCCAGAAGGGACCTGAAGAAAGGGATTAGGAGAGCTAAGAGGGGGCATGAAAAATCTTTGGCGGGTAGGATCAAGGATAACCCCAAGGCATTTTATGCGTATGTGAGAAACATGAGAATGATGAGAACGAGGGTAGGTCCGATCAAGGACAGTAGTGGGAGACTGTGTATTGAGTCGGAAGAGTTGGGGGAGGTCTTGAATGAGTACATTTCTTCAGTATTTACAAACGAGAGGGACTGTATTGTTGAAGAGGAGAGTGTGAAACGGACTGGTAAGCTAGAGGAGATACTTGTTAGGAAGGAAGACGTGTTGGGCATTTTGAACAACTTAAGGATAGACAAGTCCCCCAGGCCTGACGGGATATATCCTAGGATTATGTGGGAAGCAAGAGAGGAAATTGCAGTACCGTTGGCAATGATCTTTTCGTCTTCACTGTCAACGGGGGTGGTACCAGGGGACTGGAGAGTGGTGAATGTTGTGCCCCTGTCCAAAAAAGGGAATAGGGATAACCCCGGGAAATACAGGCCAGTTAGTCTTACTTCGGTCGTAGGCAAAGTAATGGAAAGGGTACTGAGGGATAGGATTTATGAGTATCTGGAAAGACACTGCTTGATTAGGGACAGCCAGCACGGATTTGTGAGGGGTAGGTCTTGCCTTACAAGTCTATTGAATTCTTTGAGGAGGTGACCAAGCATGTGGATGAGGGTAGAGCAGTGGATGTAGTGTACATGGATTTTAGAAAGGCATTTGATAAGGTTCGAGGAGAAAGTGAGGTCTGCAGATGCTGGAGATCAGAGCTGGAAATGTGTTGCTGGAAAAGCTCAGCAGGTCAGGCAGCATCCAGGAAACAGGAGGATCGACGTTTCGGGCATAAGCCCTTCTTCAGGAATCCACTCAGGTGGATGGAGCTTGTAAGAGGGCCTATGGTGTATTAGCGTTCATTAGCAGAGGGATTGAATTCAAGAGTCGTGAGGTGATGTTGCAGCTGTACAGGACCACGGTAAGGCCACATTTGGAGTACTGTGTGCAGTTCTGGTCGCCTCATTTTAAGAAAGATGTGGAAGCTTTGGAGAGGGTGCAGAGGAGATTTACCAGGATGTTGCCTGGAATGGAGAATAGGTCGTACGAGGAAAGGTTGAGAGTGCTAGGCCTTTTCTCATTGGAACGGCGAAGGTTGAGGGGTGACTTGATAGAGGTTTATAAGATGATCAGAGGAATTGATAGAGTAGACAGAAACTTTTTCCCCGGGTACAACAGAGTGTTACAAGGGGACATAAATTTAAGGTGAAGGGTGGAAGGTATAGGGGAGATGTCAGGGGTGGGTTCTTTACCCAGAGAGTGGTGGGGGCATGGAATGCGCTGCCTGTGGGAGTGGTAGAGTCAGAATCTTTGGTGACCTTTAAGCAGCAATTGGATAGGTACATGGATGGGTGCTTAAGCTAGGACAAATGTTCGGCACAACATCGTGGGCCGAATGGCCTGTTCTGTGCTGTATTGTTCTATGTTCTATGTTCTACTTCAGATGGAAATCAGGAGGGCAAAAAGGGAACATCACGTAGTTTTGGCAGATAAGGTAAAGGAGAATGCAGAGAGTTTCTACAAGTATGTTAAGGGCACAAGAGTAATGAGGGAGAGAATAGGGCCCCTTAAAGATCAATGAGGCAGTCTGTGAGTGAAGTCACAGGAGATAGGTAAGAGCCTAAATGAATATTTCTCATCAGTGTGCTACAAGGATTGGTGCTAGATTCATTGTTGTTCATCATTTGTACAATGACTTGGATGAGAATGTAGGAGGAACGGTTAGTAAGTTTGGGGACGACACTGAAATTGGTGGTGTAGTGGACAGGTTGTCTAAGAATACAACATCTTGATCAACTGGGCCAAGGAATGATGGATGGAGTTTAATTCAGATAAATGCAAGGTGTTGCATTTTGGTAGGGCAAGCTGGAGCAGGTCTTACACAGTTCATGGCAGGGCTCTGGGGAATGGTGTTGAACAAGGTGTATGGCATCACAGGGAGACAGGCTGATGAAGCAGGCATTTTCCTTCATTGGTCAGAGGGCTGAGTACAAGACATTGATTTGGACTCCTGCATACAATTCTGGTCACCCTGCTACATGAAGGATATTATTAAACTGGAAAGCAAGGATGTTCTTGAATGGGCTGGGACTTTTATTGAGGTGACTTTACAGAGGTTTATGATTAGATTCCCTAGTGTGGAAACAGGCCCTTCGACCCAACCAGTCTACACTGACCCTCTGAAGAGTAACCCCCCCAGTCCCATTTCCCTCTGACTAATGCACCTAACACTATGGGCAATTTAGCCTGGCCAATTCACCTGGCCTGCACATCTTTGGACTGTGGGAGGAAACCCACGCAGACACGGGGAGAATGTGCAAGCTCCACACAGACAGTCACCTGAGGCTGGGATCAAACCTGGGACCCTAGTGCTGTGAGGCAGCAGTGCTAACCACTGAGCTACTGTGCTGCCTGTTTACGAAAATCACGAGGAGCATGGATAGCTGAATTACCAAGGTCTTTTCTCCATGGTAAAGGTAGTCAAAAAGTAGACGGAATAGGTTTAAGGGGAGGAAAGATTTAAAAGGGATCTGAGTGGCAACGTTTTCACACAGAGGGTGGTGTGTGTATGGAGTGAGCTGCCAGAGGAAGTGGTGTAGGCTAGTACAATTAGAACATTTAAAAGTCATTTGGACAGGTACATGAATTGGAAAGGTTTAGAGGGATATGGGCCAAATGCAGACAAATCCGACTAGTTGAGTTGAGGAAACCTGGTCAGCATGGACACGTTGAACCGAAGGGTCTGTTTCTGTGCTGTATGACTAAGCAAACCCAAGCACTTAACTAAGTGAAGTAATTTCGAAGGGTTACTTTGTGAAACTATGTTTGAAAGTTCACAATGGTCATCTGGTGATCCCTTTTATAAAACATCCAGGTATCTCCACAGAACTTGAAATTCTTTATTCTTTCATTTGTTGTTGGCGTCGCTGTTTGAGCTGTCAGTTACTGCCCTTCACTAATTACTCTTGAACTGGTGGCCTGATTGGGCATTTCAGGGGGCAGTTAAAAATCAAACACATTGCTGTCGATATGGAGTCATATGTACACCATGGACACACTGGACAATGATAGCAACATAGGAGTAGGCCATTCAGCCTACTAAGTCTGCCCTGGCTGTGATGGAGCCAGCGTAGGCCAGCACAGTGGCTCAGTGGTTAGCACTGCGGCCTCACAGCACCAGGGACCCAGGTTCAATTCCAACCTTGGGCAACACTCTGTGTGGAGTTTGCACATTCTCCCCATGTCTGTGTGGGTTTCCTCCCACAGTCCAAAGCTGTCAGGTTAGGGTGGATTGACCATGGGAAATGCAGAGATAAAGGGTAAGGGTAGTCTGTTATTTGAAGGGTCAGTATGGATTTGATGGGCTGAATGGCCTGCTTCCACATTGTAGGGACTCTATGATTCGGACATTCAGTGTGATCCTGGCTGGTTGAACATTTCAATATCTTTGGTCACCTTCACAGAGACCAGATTTATCTTCCAGGTTTATTAATTAATGTTAACTTCAATGTTTTGATTTTGTTGGATTTGAAAACAAAGGGCTTTGAATTAATTGTCTCGTGATCATCACATTACACCACAATCCCACCCCCCTCATTTTATCACAATTCCATTTTCCAACACTTTGTTAAATCTATGTGTGTCTCTGGTTGTGTTGCAGGTCAGGAGCTGGGCCAGTTGCCAGGGAGATCGACTGGAAGCAGCAATGTTGTCCCTTCATTTGGAGCAACAGGATTTGCAGCATCTACAGGAATGGCTGGAGGAAACAGCTGAGTCACTGAGTCGGAGAGACCAGGAGGCTCTCTCCGAAAATATTGGGCAGCTGGAGGAGCTGCTAACCGAGTACTCAGTGAGGACACCCCCCACCCCCATTAACCCAGCACTCAGTGAGGACACCCCCCCCATTAAACCCAGCACTCAGTGAGGACACCCCCAACCCCCATTAACCCAGCACTCAGTGAGGACACCCCCCCCATTAAACCCAGCACTCAGTGAGGACACCCCCCACCCCCATTAACACAGCACTCAGTGAGGACACCCCCCACCCCCATTAACCCAGCACTCAGCGAGGACACCCCCCACCACCATTAACCCAGCACTCAGTGAGGACACCCCCCCCCCCATTAACCCAGCACTCAGTGAGGACACCCCCCCCCCATTAACCCAGCACTCAGTGAGGACACCCCTCACCCCCATTAACCCAACACTCAGTGAGGACACCTCCCCCCCATTAACCCAGCACTCAGTGAGGACACCCCCCACCCCCATTAATCCAGCACTCAGTGAGGACACCCCCCCCCCCCCAATTAACCCAGCACTCAGTGAGGACACCCCCCACCCCCATTAACCCAGCACTCAGTGAGGACACGCCCCACCCCCATTAACCCAGCACTCAGTGAGGACACCCCCCACCCCCATTAACCCAGCACTCAGTGAGGACACCCCCCCCCCATTAACCCAGCACTCAGTGAGGACACCCCCCCCCCATTAACCCAGCACTCAGTGAGGACACCACCCCCATTAACGCAGCACTCAGTGAGGAGACCCCCCACCCCCATTAATCCAGCACTCAGTGAGGACACCCCCCGCCATTAACCCAGCACTCAGTGAGGACACCCCCCACCACCATTAATCCAGCACTCAGTGAGGGCACCCCCCACCCCCATTAACCCAGCACTCAGTGAGGACACCCCCCCCATTAAACCCAGCACTCAGTGAGGACACCCCCCACCCCCATTAACACAGCACTCAGTGAGGACACCCCCCACCCCCATTAACCCAGCACTCAGCGAGGACACCCCCCACCACCATTAACCCAGCACTCAGTGAGGACACCCCCCACCCCCATTAACCCAGCACTCAGTGAGGACACCCCCCGCCATTAACCCAGCACTCAGTGAGGACCCCAACCCCCATTAACCCAGCACTCAGTGAGGACACCCCCCCTCCCCCCCACCCCCATTAACCCAGCACTCAGTGAGGACACTCCCCCCCCCATTAACCCAGCACTCAGTGAGGACACCCCCCCCCATTAACCCAGCACTCAGTGAGGACACCCCCCCCTCCCCCCCACCCCCATTAACCCAGCACTCAGTGAGGACACCCCCCCATTAACCCAGCACTCAGTGAGGACACCCCCCCATTAACCCAGCACTCAGTAAGGACCTTCCCCCCCCATTAACCCAGCACTCAGTGAGGACAACCCCCCCATTAACCCAGCACTCAGTGAGGACCCCACCCCCCCCATTAACCCAGCACTCAGTGAGGACCCCACCCCCCCATTAACCCAGCACTCAGTGAGGACACCCCTCCCCATTAACCAAGCTCTCAGTGAGGACAACCCCCTCTATTAACCAAGCTCTCAGTGAGGACAACCCCCTCTATTAACCCAGCACTCAGTGAGGACACCCCCCACCCCCATTAACCCAGCACTCAGTGAGGGCACCCCCAACCCCATTAACCCAGCACTCAGTGAGGACCCCCCCCACCCCATTAACCCAGCACTCAGTGAGGACACCCCCCACCCCCATTAACCCAGCACTCAGTGAGGACACCCCCCACCACCATTAATCCAGCACTCAGTGAGGGCACCCCCCACCCCCATTAACCCAGCACTCAGTGAGGACCCCCCCCACCCCATTAACCCAGCACTCAGTGAGGACACCCCCCACCCCCATTAACCAGCACTCAGTGAGGACCCCCCCATTAACCCAGCACTCAGTGAGGACACCCCCCCCCCATTAACCCAGCACTCAGTGAGGACAACCCCCACCCCTATTAACCCAGCACTCAGTGAGGACACCCCCCACCCCCCTCACCCAGCACTCAGTGAGGACACCCCGCCCATTAACCCAGCACTCAGTGAGGACACCCCCCCCTCCATTAGCCCAGCACTCAGTGAGGACACCCCCCACCCCCATTAACCCAGCACTCAGTGAGGACACCCCCCCCCATTAACCCAGCACTCAGTGAGGACACCCCCCCCCACCCAGCACTCAGTGAGGACAACCCCCACCCCTATTAACCCAGCACTCAGTGAGGACAACCCCCCCCTCACCCAGCACTCAGTGAGGACACCCCGCCCATTAACCCAGCACTCAGTGAGGACACCCCCCCTCCATTAGCCCAGCACTCAGTGAGGACACCCCCCACCCCCATTAACCCAGCACTCAGTGAGGACACCCCCCCCCCCATTAACCCAGCACTCAGTGAGGACACCCCCCCCCATTAACCCAGCACTCAGTGAGGACACCCCCCCCCACCCAGCACTCAGTGAGGACCCCACCCCCCATTAACCCAGCACTCAGTGAGGACACCCCTCCTCCCCCTCCCCCCATTAACCCAGCACTCAGTGAGGACACCCCCCTCCCCCCACCCCCATTAACCCAGCACTCAGTGAGGACACCCCCCCTCCCCCCCACCCCCATTAACCAAGCACTCAGTGAGGACACCCCCCCCTCCTCTCCCCCCACCCCCATTAACCCAGCACTCAGTGAGGACACCCCCCCCCTCACCCCACCCCCATTAACCCAGCACTCAATGAGGACACCCCCCCACCCCATTAACCCAGCACTCAGTGGGGACACCCCCCCTCACCCCCACCCCATTAACCCAGCCCTCAATGAGGACCACCCCCCTCCCCCCCACCCCCATTAACCCAGCACTCAGTGAGGACACCCCCCCATTAACCCAGCACTCAGTGAGGACACTCCCCCTAACCCCCACCCCCATTAACCCAGCACTCAGTGAGGACACCCCCCCTACCCCCCACCCCATTAACCCAGCACTCGGTGAGGACACCCCCCCACCATTAACCCAGCACTCAGTGAGGCCAGCACTCAGTGAGGCCAGCACTCAGTGAGGACCTCCCCCCCCATTAACCCAGCACTCAGTGAGGACACCCCCCCCCATTAACCCAGCTCTCAGTGAGGACATCCCCCCCCCCATTAACCCAGCACTCAGTGAGGCCCCCCCCCATTAACCCAGCACTCAGTGAGGACTCCCCCCCCCCCCATTAACCCAGCACTCAGTGAGGACACCCACCCACCCCCATTAACCCAACACTCAGTGAGGACACCCCCCCCTCCCCCCACCCCCATTAACCCAGCACTCAGTGAGGACACCCCCCCTCCCCCCCACCCCCATTAACCAAGCACTCAATGAGGACACCCTCCCCACCCCCATTAACCCAGCACTCAATGAGGACACCCCCCCCCCACCCCATTAACCCAGCACTCAGTGAGGACCCCACCCCCCATTAACCCAGCACTCAGTGAGGTCACCCCCCTCCCCCCCCATCCCATTAACACAGCACCCACTGAGGGCACATCCCCCTATTCAACATCATCAGCACCTGACACAGAACCCCATCACATGTTAGCTCCCCCAAACTGAGCTGCCTGCCTTAGTCAACACCTGATGGGGCTCCTGCACACTGAGCTTCGCCCACCCACCCCACTCCGTGTGAATACAGTCCCCGTGATGGAGTCCCCATGGGTGGGGGTGTGTGGTGGGGGGGGGGTGGGTGGGCAGGGTTGCGGGAGGAGCTTTGTGTGAAGCCCCACCTGCAGCATGGAGCCCCTTGCCCTGAGGAGATCTAACAACACAGTCCTCACCGTGGGCGGCACGGTGGCACAGTGGTTAGCACTGCTGCCTCACAACGCCAGAGACCCGGGTTCAATTCCCGCCTCTGGCGACTCTCCGTGTGGAGTTTGCACATTCTCCCCGTGTTCTGCGTTTCCTCCGGGTGCTCCAGTTTCCTCCCACAGTCCAAAAATGTGCAGGTCAGGTGAATTGGCCAGGCTAAATTGCCCGTAGTGTTAGGTGAAGGGGTAAATGTAGGGGAATGGGTCTGGGTGGGTTGCGCTTTGGCGGGTCGGTGTGGGCTTGTTGGGCCGAAGGGCCTGTTTCCACACTGTAAGTAATCTAATAAAAAAAAAAGCCCTGTTCCACAGCACAATAGAACACAGAACAATACAGGGCAGTACAGGCCATTTGGCCCACGATGTTGTGCCAACCTGAGGTACCGACCTGAAGTCCATCTCACCTCCACTATTTCATCATCATTCATATATTTATCCAATGACCATTTAAATGCCCTTAAAGTTGGCGAGTCTACTACTGCTGCAGGCAGTGTGTCCCACGCCCCTACTACTCTCTGAGTAAAGAAACTACCTCTGACATCTGCCCTATGTCTATCACCCCTCAATTTAAAGCTATGTCACCTTGTGCTAGCCATCACCATCAAAGGAAAAGAGCTGTCACTGTCCACCCTGTCTAATCCTCTGATTATCTTATGTCTCTAGTGAATCACTTTTCAACCTTCTTCTCTCTAACTGAAATCCATATACACCACATCAATCGCTTTACCCTCATCTACCAGTTTGGTCACCTTCTCAAAGAACTCAATAAGGTTTGTGAGGCACGACCTACCCTTCACAAAACTGTGCTGACTAGTCCGAATCAACTTATTCATTTCTAGTTTATTATAAATCCTCTCTCTTATAATCCTTTCCAACACCTTACCCACAACCGAAATAAGGCTCACTGGACTATAATTCCCAGGATTGTCTCTACTCCCCATCTTGAACAGGGGAACCACATTTGCTATCCTCCAGTCTTCTGGTACTATTCCTGTAGACAATGACGACATAAAGATCAAAGCCAAAGGCTCGGCAATCTCCTCCCTGGTTTCCCAGAGAATCCGAGGATAAATCCCATTTGCCATAGAGCCATAGAGATGTACAGCACGGAAACAGACCCTTCGGTCCAACCCATCCATGCCGACCAGATATTCCAACCCAATCTAGTCCCACCTGCCAGCACCCGGCCCATATCCCTCCAAACCCTTCCTATTCATATACCCATCCAAATGCCTCTTAAATGTTGCAATTGTACCAGCCTCCACCACATCCTCTGGCAGCTCATTCCATACACGTACCACCCTCTGCGTGAAAAAGTTGCCCCTTATGTCTCTTTTATATCTTTCCCCTCTCACCCTAAACCTATGCCCTCTAGTTCTGGACTCCCTGACCCCTGGGAAAAGACTTTGCCTATTTATCCTATTCATGCCCCTCATAATTTTGTAAACCTCTATAAGGTCACCCTTCAGCCTCCAACGCTCCAGGGAAAACAGCCCCAGCCTGTTCAGCCTCTCCCTGTAGCTCAGATCCTCCAACCCTGGCAAAATCCTTGTAAATCTTTTCTGAACCCTTTCAAGTTTCACAACATCTTTCCGATAGGAAGGAGACCAGAATTGCACGCAATATTCCAACAGTGGCCTAACCAATGTCCTGTATAGCCGCAACATGACCTCCCAACTCCTGTGCTCAATACTCTGACCAATAAACGAAAGCATACCAAACGCCTTCTTCACTATCCTATCTACCTGCGATTCCACTTTCAAGGAGCTGTGAACCTGCACTCCAAGGTCTCTTTGTTCAGCAGCACTCCCTAGGACCTTACCATTAAGTGTATAAGTCCTGCTAAAATTTGCTTTCCCAAAATGCAGCACCTCGCATTTATCTGAATTAAACTCCATCTGCCACTTCTCAGCCCATTGGCCCATCTGGTCCAGATCCTGTTGTAATCTGAGGTAACCCTCTTCGCTGTCCACTACACCTCCAATTTTGGTGTCATCTGCAAACTTACTAACTGTACCTCTTATGCTCTCATCCAAATCATTTATGTAAATGACAAAATTAGAGGGCCCAGCACCGATCCTTGTGGCACTCCACTGGTCACAGGCCTCCAGTCTGAAAAACAACCCTCCATCACTACTGTCTGCCTTCTACCTTTGAGCCAGTTCTGTATCCAAGTGGCTAGTTCTCCCTGTATTCCATGAGATCTAACCTTGCTAATCAGTTTCCCATGGGGAACCTTTTCGAACACCTTACTGAAGTCCATATAGATCACATCTACTGCTCTGCCCTCATCAATCTTCTTTGTTACTTTTTCAAAAAACTCAGTCAAGTTTGTGTGACATGATTTCCCACGCACAAAGCCATGTTGACTATCCCGAATCAGTCCTTGCCTTTCCAAATACATGTACATCCTGTCCTTCAGGATTCCTTCCAACAACTTGCCCACCGCCGACGTCAGGCTTACTGGTCTATAGTTCCCTGGCTTGTCTTTACCGCCCTTCTTAAACAGTGGCACCACATTTGCCAACCTCTAGTCTTCCGGCACCTCACCTGTGACTATCGATGATACAAATATCTCAGCAAGAGGCCCAGCAATCACTTCTCTAGCTTCCCACAGAGTTCTCGGGTGCACCTGATCAGGTCCTGGGGATTTATCCACCTTTAACCGTTTCAAGACATCCAGCACTTCCTCCTCTGTAATCTGGACATTTTGCAAGATGTCACCATCTATTTCCCAACAGTCTATATCTTCCATATCTTTTTCCACAGTAAATACTGATGTAAAATATTCATTTAGAATCTCCCCCATTTTCTGTGGCTCCACACAAAGGCCGCCTTGCTGATCTTTGAGGGGCCCTATTCTCTCCATAGTTACCCTTTTCTCCTTAATATATTTGTAAAAACCCTTCGGATTCTCCTTAACTGTATTTGCCAAATACAGTCATGTCCCCGTTTTGCCCTCCTGATTTCCCTCATAAGTATACTCCTACTGCCTTTATACTCTTCTAAGGAGTCACTCGATCTATCCTGTCTATACCTGACATATGCTTCCTTCTTTTTCTTAACCAAACCCTCAATTTCTTTAGTCATCCAGCATTCCCTGTACCTACCAGCCTCCCCTTTCACCCTGACAGGAATATACTTTCTCTGGATTCTCGTTATCTCATTTCTGAAGGCTTCCTATTTTCTAGCTGTCACTTTACCTGCAAACATCTGCCCCCCAATCAGCTTTCAAAAGTTCTTGCCTGATATCATCAAAATTGGCCTTTCGCCAATTTAGAACTTCAACTTTTAGATCTGGTCTATCCTTTTCCATCACTATTTTAAAACTTATAGAATTATGGTTGCTGGCCCCAAAGTGCTCCCCCACTGACACCTCAGTCACCTGCCCTGCCTTATTTCCCAAACGTAGGTCAAGTTTTGCATCTTCTCTAGTAGGTACATCCACATACTGAATCAGAAAATTGTCTTGTATGCACTTAAGAAATTCCTCTCTATCTAAATCTTTAACACTATGGCAGTCCCAGTCGATGTTTGGAAAGTTAAAATCCCCTACCATAACTACTCTATTGTAGGGGATTTTAATTTTCCAAACATTGACTGGGACTGCCATAGTGTTAAAGATTTAGATGGAGAGGAATTTGTTAAGTGTGTACAAGACAATTTTCTGATTCAGTATGTGGATGTACCTACTAGAGAAGGTGCAAAACTTGACCCCAGGTGACTTATCTATTTTTACACTTTCCAGAATTGCTAACACCTCCTCCTTATGGACTTCAATTCTGTCTAGTCTAATAGATGCATCTCAGTATTCTCCTCGAAAACATTGTCTTTTTCCTGTGTGCATACTGATGAAAAATATTCATTTAGCACTTCCCATATCTCCTCAGACTCCATGCAGAACTTCCCACTGCTGTCCTTGACTAGCCCTAATCTTACTCTAGTTTATTCCTGATATACCTAGAGAAAGCTTTCGGGCTTTCCTTGATCCTATCTGCCAATGACTTCTCATGTCCCCCCCCCCCCCAACTCCATACACAGCCTCTCCAATGCCTGTACAATTTCAACCCCCAAGCAAGAAAGGACAAACCTCGATTTGCCACCTTAACTACTTGCTGCACCTGGATATTAACATTTTGTGTTTCATGCACAGGATCACTCAATGTCCTCCAAACTGCACTTTTTGTTTTGGTGTCTTGCTCCATTTAAATTGATTCTTCCAAAGAAATGAACGACTTCAGACTTTCCTACTTTGCATCTACCTGCAAGTTTTTGTTCACTCCTTCACTGATCTACATCCCCTTTGCAGATTCTTTGTGTCTTCATCACTATATTCCTTGCCACCTATTTAAGAATCCTCAGCAAGTTGGGATCCATTATTTCTCTGTAAATGATTCAATAACTATTACTATACATGTCGACAGTTTTTTAGGAATTCCTTCCTTTGTATGTTACCATCCTAATGTGGCCAATCACTCCTATAGAAGAAATTGAAACACCCATCGATTGATAAAACTAAGCCACAAGATTTCATGTCTTTAAATAAAAACAATTGTTGTAATTGTAAAGGAAAATTAAACACAGCATCACTGTAGTTCATAAAGACTTCTGTTATCTCAGTTCAGTATTTCCACATCCATGTCCCACCCTACCCTCACTACAGTTCCCTTATTTTACAACATTGTAAAGGATGATTCAATTGTCCTCTGGTACTTTATTTCTCCTTTGCACTCCAGCTATTACTGGAGTTGCATATTTCATGAAGATTTTATTAGCTTTTGGCTAAGAGATATTCCTTCTGAAGTCTTATGTTTCTCCCAGTCTGCTCCCACAGTTTCTGTACAACTCCCTCTAGAGTAACTGCTGTCTTCCACAAGGCTCTTTGGGAACCACTATAGGTTTCTCTGACCTCAAAGTAAAGAAAATGCCCAGCTGCTCTTTGATGAAGTCTACACTGAACTGCTTGATCGTGTGAGCAAAGACATACAGATGTTTGATACTTCTTAAGAAAACGAACCATCTCCTCAAGACTCCACCCTGAATAAGTATTTCTGTAGGTGATATGACAGGATTTGGGATGACTCAAACAAAACTGCAAACAAATTATTTTAAAACTTTCACAGCTCTCTGCTTCTTTAAGTCACATGAATAATTCCATCTCTAATGGATGACACTTCTCTTCCTCCAGACGACCTGGACATGCTTGGAGATGGAAATCTGTTCTTTCACTGTCAATTCTACCTTTGTAACACAGGCTATTTGTTAAATATAATCAACTCAGACTTGTTTGGTTTCTTCTGGCCACATCATGATTGTAACATATCAAGGAAGCAGTTCGTGTGAAACTACAGAGAGATGCAAATCTTTTGATTAGTTGAAGGTTTACGTAAAGGGTGCCGGTTGTCATGGTTGTGGAGATGTTCGCTGACCTGGGAAGTTCATTTGCAGACATTTTTAACCCCTGTCTAGGTGACATCTTCAGGGCTTTGGAGCCTCCTGTGAAGCGCGGCTGTACTGAGTCTTCTGGAATTTATTTGGGTCTGTTTCTGCTGCTTTCGGTTGTTTGTAGTAGTGACTGGTATACTGCGTCTAGGTCAATGTGCTTGTTGATTGAGTCCGTGGTTGAGTGCTAAGCTTCTAGGAATTCTCTGGCTATTCTCTTTCTGGCTTGTGCTGTGATTATTGTGCTGTCCCACTCGAATTTGTGGTCCCTGTCATCTGTGTGTATGACAATAGGAGCATCTGGTCATGGCATTTAGTGGCTAGTTGGTGTTCATGGAAGTGGACTGTTAGTTGTCTGCCTGTTTACCCTATATTGTGTTTTGTGCAGTCTTTGCATGGAATCCTGTAAATTACGTTAGTCGTGCACATGGTGGGTATCGGGTCCTTTTTCCCGGTGAGTTGTTGTCTGAGCATGGCTGTCAGTTTATGGGCTGTCATGAATGCGAGTGGTCGGGGAAGTCTGGCTGTTTTGATTAGTTTGTTATAACAAAAAGGTTTAATGATCCTAACATCAACAGAAATCGTCATTGAGTCATTTACAGAGGAAATTACAGATCCTAATTGACAATGAGGAATGATGAGTTTTGAAGGTGCTGACTAAGGATCTTTAGTGAAATTTCTCAAAAGTACAAGTAATATTCCAAAACATGTCACCATGAACTGAATGCTCCCCTGGGACCTGTTTCCAGCTTACTGTTGGTGATAACCTGTCACTGATGCTGTTCTTGCAGGTTTTATTGGATGAATTGATGAGAAAGAAAACAGAAATCGAGAGAAAAAAGAAACCCACTTCCCACAATCTGGACGATCACAGTCAGGTTTTTCAACAGCTTTCCTCACCTGGTAAGGGTCCTGAGAAATGCCATATTCATTCATGATCAAGGCTGGGTTTCCAAGTTTCTAATTACTTCATTGGGATGTGTACATCACTGACAATATTAAATAATGTTTTCCTCACATCCCCTAAACCTCCTGTACCTCACCCTGAACCTGGGTCCCCTTGTGGCTGACCTTTCAATTAAGGGGAACAGCTGCTCCTTATCCACTCTGCACATGCCCCTCATAACCTTATGCACCTCAATCAGATCATTCCTCAGTCTGCTCTACTCAGAAACAACCCAAGCCTATCCAACCATTCCTCATAACTTAAATGCTCTCTCCTCACAAATCTCCTGCAGCATCCTGGTGAAGCTCCTCTGCACCCCCTCCAGTGTAATCAGATCCTTGCTGTAACATAGCATCTAGAACCGTTCACAGTATTCCAGCTGTGATCTCACCATAGTTCTATACAACTCCAACATGACTTCCCTACTTTATTAATCTATGCCTCCATTGATAAAGGAAAGTGTCCCATGTGACTTTTTCACCACCTGATTAACATGCCGTTCTGCCTTCAGAGATCTTTGTGCAAACACACCAAGGTTCCCTTGTTCAACAGAACTTCCTAGTGCCATGTCATTCATTGAATACTTTCTGATCAAATTACTTCTTCTAAAGAGTATCACCTCCCACGTTTCACATCTGCCACTTAGCTGCCCATTGACCACCCTGTTTATATCTTCTTGTAGCTCAAAACATCAACCTCATTTTAACCACCTGACCAATCTTTACGTAATCTGCAAATTTACTAATCCAACCCCCACGCAGCCAGCCATGTCATTTATATAAATAATGAATAACAGGTGACCCAGCACAGACTCTTGGACATCGGCTTCCAGCCACTAAAGCAGCCTACGGTAATCGCCCTCTGGCTCCTAACAACTGAGCCAATTGTGAATCCACTTTATCAATGACCCTGTATCCCAAGATTTGGAGATGCCGGTATTGGACTGGGGATGTAAAAGTTGAAAATCACACAACACCAGATTATAGTCCAACAGGTTTAATGGGAGGCACTAGCTTTCGGAGCACTGCGCTCCTTCATCAGGTGGTTATGGAGAAGTGGATGGTGTCCTACAATCTTATTCTCCACAGCCACCTGATGAAGGAGCAGTGCTCCAAAAGCTAGTGCCTTCCATTAAACCTGATGGACTGTATCCCATGTGCATTTATCTACTTGATAAATTCCATGTGAGACCTTGTTAGAGGCTTTGCTGGAATTCATGTGAACTACATCAACTAACCTCATCTAGATACCTGGCCACCACTTCAGAAATCCATTCAGATTTGTTAAGTACGACCTCCCTCTGACAAAGCAGTCCTGACTATCACTGATCAAGCCTTCCCTCTCCAAGTGAAGATAGACGCTATACTTCAGAAGTTTCTCCAACAGATGCTAACTGGTCTGTAGTTCTTTGGCTTATCTCTACAATCCTTCTTAAATATAGGAACCACCTTAACGTTCTCCAGTCTTCTGGCGCCTCCCCTGTGGACAGAGAGACATTAACAATACGGGTCAGTGTCCCTGTAATCTATCCCCTTGCCTCCCACAGCAGTCTGGGACACACCATCCAAACCTGATGATTTGTCCATTGTCATTTTCTTGGGTGAAGATGGATATAAAACATTGGTTCAACACTCTCCGAATGTCCTCTGGCTCCACCCACCGATTAGGAGAAAGTGAGGACTGCAGATGCTGGAAAAGCACAGCTGGTCAGGCAGCATCCAAGGAGCAGGAGAATTGACATTTTGGGCATTAGCCTTTCCTGATGAAGTGCTTATGCCCGAAACATCGATTCTCCTGCTCCTCAGATGCTGCCTGACCTGCCGTGCTTTTCCAGGACTACAGTCTCAACCCACTCACAGATGATCCTGCTAGTCCCTAATGGGCCCCACTCCACCCACATGATTACCCTCTGGTCCCTAATGGGCTCTACCCCACTCACACATTACCCTGCTGATCCCTAATGGGCCGTACTCTTGCCAGGTAATCCTTTTCCCATTGACATACTTACAGACTATCTTGGGATTTAGTCAGCCAGAGATTTCTCATATCCCCTTTTCCCTTTCCTAGTTATTTTCTTCAGCTTCACCCTGCGCGTTTTTTAATCCATGAATGCTTCTGCTGATTTATTCCCCTTGTACCTGCTAAAAGCCTCTCTTTTCCTTTTCATTTTATCCTGAATCTCTCTGGATAGCCATTGTTCTCTCGGCTTGTTACTCCTTCCCATCACCCTAGAGGGAACATGCTGGGCTGGTACTCTCTGTCAACAACACCATTACTCTGGGTTTCTCAGTGAATGCTCTGTTGACAGCACCACTCTGCTGTTGCCTTCCGTTCCCCCACCCATTCATATTCACTCAGGTGAGGAGGTCGTTGTCATTCTGTTCCATTGGAGGGGTGTTGGCGATGACACTTAACCTGCTCATGTTAAGGTGTGTTTTTGATGTGCTGTTCTGTTTTGTTCCAGGGGAGGGTCACTGTTGGAGATCTCAACCCCACCTTCCTCAAAGCACTGACTCCTCAGATGCCAGGAGCCCTTTGGTTGCCCATCTCCTGGGAAAGTGGGAGCAGTTATGGACACGAGCATTAGACAGACAGACCCGACTACAAGAGAAAGTCCAGAGACTTTATGAGGTGAGTACAGTTTACCTTGAAGCGAGGTCCAAATACAGAGCACAAGGGGGCACACCATCCCTCACAATTGTTCAGTACTTGAGGAATACTTTGGCTGATTTGTGGCCAAGTTCCAAACAGCCGGATATTTTTTTTTTAAACTGCAAATTACTGCAGATGTTGGAACCTGGACTGAAACTAAAATGTGCTGTAGGTCACAACGGGTCTGATAGCATCCATGGAGAGAGAACAAGCTAATGTTCTGAGTCTAGATGACTCCTCATCAGAGCTGGTGAAGTGTGGAGAAGCAATATTTATACTATATTTGGGGAGGTACAGTTGGAGTGCTGCAGGGTGGGGAAAGGGGGTAAATAATTCAGATTAAGTGATTGGAATATGAGAAAGACAGAACAATGGTGTGTCTAACTGCCAGACTGGAAACAGCAGCCACTTCCACTGGGGTGGGAGTTGCAGGGTGAGGTGGTGACAGAGAATGTAATAAGTAAAACTAAAAGAAAGGGAAGGAGTGGGAGTGGGCTCACAATCTGAAATGTTTTAACTCAATATTAAATCCCGAAAGCTGTGAGCTGCCTAACCTGAAATGAGACACTGTTCCTCCAGTTCGTGCTGGGATTCACTGGAACACTGCAGCACACTGAGGACAGTGGTCATGTGAGCAGGACGCTGTGTTAAAATAACCAGCTAAGGGAAGGTCAGGGTCATGTTTGTGCACAGACCGGAGGTGATCTACAAAGCGGTCACCCAGTCTGTGTTTGTTTTCTCTGATGTAGAGTCGGCCACATTGGGTGCAGTGGATATAATCCACAAGATCGGAGGGGGTCTGGGGAAATGCTGCTTGATCCGGAAAGGCTGCTTCAGCCCTTGGGTGGTGAGCAGGGAGGGGGGGGGAAGGGCAGGAGTTGCACCTTCTGCGGTTACATGGGAAGGTGCGGTGGGAAAGGGGCTGGAGTTGGTGGTTGATAAATGGAATAGGGTGTCCCAGAGGGAATGATCCCTCCGAAATGCAGCCGAGGGTCTGAGGGGAAGATGTGTTTGGTGGGGGCATTCTGCTGGAGTTGTCTGAAATGGTGGAAAATGATTCTTTGAATGTGGAGGCTGGTGGGATGGAGAGAGAAGACAAGGGGGACCTGATCATGCTGCTGTGCATGATGGGAAGGGGCAAGGGCGGAAGCACAGGTAATTGGTCAGATGCAGTTGAGGGAACTGTCAACCATAGTGGGCAGGAAACCATGGTCACGGAGAAGGAAGGCATGTCAGTAGCACTGTTCTGGAAGGTGGTAACATCCAAACAGATACAACGTTGCCAAAGAACTGGGAAAAGGGAATGGAATTCTTGAAGGATGTGGGATATGATGAGCTGTAGTGAAGATAGCTTTAGGAGTCAGTGGCTTTGCAGTGGACAGCTTAATCCCTGAAATGGAGGCTGACAGGTCAAGGAAAGGAAGGGAAGTATCAGAAATTGACAATGCAAAAGTTATAGAGGAATGGAAAGTGGAGGCAAAATGAATAAATGTGTCAAGATTCTAGGCAAGAGCATGAAGCAGCACCAAAGTAGTTGTTGATGTACAGAACCAAGAGTTGTGGGAAGGAGCCAGTGTAAGACTGGAACAAGGATTGTGTCACATTCCCCATAAAGAGGCAGGACATAATGGCCAAATGACCTCCTGCTGCTCCTATTTTCTATATTTGTATCTGGGAACTTGAGGACATTTTATATCTGGGAGGACTACATGAATGAGCCAGCTGCTTTAGCTCAGGGTTTGGACTCAGGGGCTGCTAGAGTCACTCCACAGGATCAGTGCAGATCCTCAGATAGCATTTTCCAAGAGTTGGTCACTCCATAGGCAGCCACTGCTCAGTAACCAAGTTTCTGATTTATTCTTTATACTGAAGGAGGACATTGTGGAAGGCTCCTCCAAACAAGCAGTCTTGTAATCCGGTGAATGTTCACTGCAGCCTCTCTAAGGCAATAACGTCTTTCCTGAGAGAAGGAGACCAAATTGGCTCACAGTATTCCAGGCCTGGTCTAAGCAAGCTCCCGTACAATTGAAACAATACTCCATTCCTCCTGTACTGAAAGCCTCTTGCTATAAAAGCCAACATTCATTCATCTTTCTCATAACTTGTTGCACCTGCACGCTCACATTCAGTGACTTACCAATAAGGACACCTATGACTCTTAGCACATTTACACTTTCCAACCCCTCAATAGTTAGGAAATACTCTGACCTTCTGACCATGAGTGTGTTTAACCCATATCTGCTGACAGCAGATTTAAGGTGCTGAATGGTCCACTCTCGTTTGATTTTAATTGTTTTATGTATAAAAGAAATAAGAAAACAGATGAATAAATCAGTAAGGAGTCATTGATCTATGTTGCAAATTTCAGCTCCAAGCTCTGGAGACCTTCAGCTTTAACACATGGAGGAAGCAATACTTGCAGTGGATTAGCAGCAAGAAATTCCGAATGCTGGACATTTTCCGATATATTGACAAGGATCAAGATGGACGAATCAGTCAGCAGGAGTTTACACAGAGTGTTCTTGACTCCAGTGAGTTTACAATCTGGCTATTTCTATGTGTCACAGAAATATCAGTTCAAAAGTTTAAATCAGAATTAAATCAAAATTGTTCCAATACAGAAAGAGGCCATTCAGTCTGTGATGTCTGTACTGGCTCTCTGACCAATTTAATTATGTGCCAATCTCCTGCATTTTCCAAATAATTTTGTACGTTGATTCTAATCAAGTAATTATCCAATGTCCCTTTTGAATGCCTCAATTGATCCTGCCACCACCACCACATTTCCAAGCAGCATATTCCGAAGCTTTCTACCTCATCATTTTGCTTCTTTTGTAAATTACTTTAAGGCTGTGACCTCTAACTCTTAATCCTTTACATGTGGTGGTTGTGACTCTGACCAGGATGGGGTAGGGTGGCTGAGGGGAGTTGTTAATTTTATTGAATCCCTAAATGTGGAAACAGGCCATTCGGCCCAACAAGTTCGCACCAACCCTCCGAAGAGAATCCCACCCAGTCCCATTCCTCTAACCTATTACTCTACATTTCCCCTGACTAATGAACCTAACCTACACATCCCTGAACACTACGGGCAATTTAGTATGACCAATCCACCTGACCTGCACATCTCTGGACTGTGGGAGGAAACTGGAGCATCCGGAGGAAACCCACGCAGACACGGGGAGAATGTGCAAACTCCACACAGACAGTTGCCCGAGATGGGAATTGAACCCGGGTGCCTGGCACTGTGAGGTAGCAGCGCTAACCACTGAGCCACCGCGCCACCCTATTACTCCCAAAGTGTCAGTGCCTGATTGAATCCTCAGGCACTGAAGATCCTCAGTTCAGGTAGCCGGGCAGTTAGACCCAGGTCTTTGATTGAGTTGGCAGTAGAGTAGACTGAGACAGTGAGAGACAGAGCAAGTGAGAGGAATTTCTCTCACACCAGCTTTCTTTTAACTCCCAACAGCTTCCATGTCTGTGGCAAGACAGAAATTACAGTCCAGAACCTGTTGCTTGGCAGTGGCAGCATCGATCCTATAATTTCTTCCGAAACTTTGTTTGTTAAGACATTAAGGCCATAAATACAATTTTATCTTTTTTTTTAAAAGCTTCCTTTGATTTTCAGTCTTTTCATGTCCAAGACATCACATGATAAATGTTCCTGAAGTTGCATTTTATATTCCAGTTTCTCATAGTCCATATAGAAATATATAACAAGTGACATTACTATTATGACACCCCTCATTCTTGGCTCTGCTGCTTGGCAGTTTTGAACTTTCATTCTTATTAAGTATTCATTTATATTATCATTTAATCCTTAGGAATTATATTTTTCCCTGCGATCCATTGTAAATTCTCTGAAATTCACTCACCCACCCATCAGGTCCCAGATAGAAACTGTAATGGGGCTCCATGCTTGTGAGAAATTTGAACAATCTGACTGAGCTGAAAAGGAACAATGTGCAGGGTCACAGGAGGATAAGAGTTCGTAAGATGGACTGAATGGCTTTCTCCTGGGCTTTAACTGTTCTCTGGTTCTGTGGAAAGAAATGGCATGATCCTAAACATCTGTCCCTGCACTTGGCCAGAATTCCCCACGAGCTCCGTGGAGATGGAGGCAGTTGCTGCCATTTTTGACCTGAATGGTGATGGATTCATTGATTACTACGAGTTTGCTAATGCACTACACCCGAGCAGAGACCACCATCGGAGAACTGAGGATGAAGACAGGATTGAAGATGAGGTGAGAGACAATGTTCACTTTTCAGTATCTGCGACCTTTGAAACAGCAATAAGCCTTTTATTAGGCTGTCCTTTAGATTCCTTTCTACTGCCTTTTCTGGGATAGGCCTTTCCCTTAGGCCTCTCACTGAACATAAAAGCCTTCTTTATTCCCTTCCCAGAGCTCAACCATACTCACAGCCATCCCCACCAGCTCAGATGGTTGTGCCCTGGAGTCCTCCCGGAACTTCAATCCCAGGCCTTTCCCTGACTACAGCCTGTCTCTCTCTCTCTCTCTCTCAGTATGCTCCATTATTCAGTGCTGAGTCATCTGTCTTGCAGGTTTGCCGCCAGGTTGCTGAATGTAACTGTGCCCCGCGATTCCAGGTGGAACAGATCAGTGCAAACAGATACCGGGTAGGTACTGCTTTCTCCTGGCTCTGTGTACCATTTTATATTGTTTATGAGCTGATTGTAATACTCAACAAATCAGGTCCCAGAGTGAGAATGGGATTAATAGAGGTGAAGAGATTCTTCACAAGTGAAGATTGAGGGTAGGTGGGAATGTGGATTTGCAGTGATGATCAAACCAGTGATGATCATGTTGAATGGAACAGCAGGGGTTGAGGGGATGAATGGTCAACTCCTGGTTTATTGTTCATTCATTTATAAGTTTTATTTTTTCTTATTGTTTATGATAGTGGTCAGGCACAGAATCTTCACAAGAGGCTCTACTTCACCAAAATAACAAATTTATTGGGCAAAAAGGGTGAAAGTAAAACTATGGGCTGATTCTTACATTAAATTTTGGCAAATTTAATTTAATTTGGCTATTACGAGGGGGCATAGCTTTAAATTAAGGGGTGGTAGGTATAGGACAGATGTTAGGGGTAGGTTCTTTACTCAGCGAGTCGTGAGTTCATGGAATGCCCTGCTAGTAGCAGTGGTGGACTCTCCCTCTTTATGGGCATTTAAGCGGGCATTGGATAGGCATATGGAGGATAGAGGACTAGTGTAGGTTAGGTGGGCTTGGGTCGGCGCAACATCGAGGGCCGAAGGGCCTGTACTGCGCTGTATTCTTCTATGTTCTATGTTCTATGTTCTAAAGTGCAAGTTGAGTTGAGTTTCTCAGAGGATTTTCACTATGAGTTCAAGTAGTTCCAGTACATTTTCTTGCTGTATCCGATCAAACTCACCTCGAACTCTCTCCTCCCCGTGTCCCCAAAAGGTCATACAGTTTACCTGTCCGTAGCCACATCCAGTTATAGACAGCCTCTTCGTCAGCAATACTCTGTCCCAATGCCAACCAGATACTGGTACATGTGTAGGTAGACATACAGAAGGCACATATAGAGATATTTGGGCATGATCTAATTGTCATTACAGAAACTGGGCAGCAATAGGCAATAGACAGTAGGTGCAGGAGTAGGCCATTCAGCTCTTCGAGCCTGCACCACCATTCAATATGATCATGGCTGATCATTCCTAATCAGTATCCTGTTCCTGCCTTATCTCCATAACCCTTGATTCCACTATCTTTGAGAGCTCTATCCAACTCTTTCTTAAATGAATCCAGAGACTGGGCCTCCACTGCCCTCTGGGGCAGAGCATTCCACACAGCCACCACTCTCTGGGTGAAGAAGTTTCTCCTCATCTCTGTCCTAAATGGTCTACCCTGTATTTTTAAGCTGTGTCCTCTGGTTCGGGACTCACCCATCAGCGGAAACATGTTTCCTGTCTCCAGAGTGTCCAATCCTTTCGTAATCTTATACGTCTCAATCAGATCCCCTCTCAGTCTTCTAAACTCAAAGGTATACAAGCCCAGTCGCTTCAGTCTTTCAGTGTAAGGTAATCCCGCCATTCCAGGAATTGACCTCGTGAACCTATGCTGCACTCCCTCAATAGCCAGAATGTCTTTCCTCAAATTTGGAGACCAGAACTGCACACAGTATTCCAGGTGTGGTCTCACCAGGGCCCTGTACAGCTGCAGAAGCACCTCTTTGCTTCTATACTCAATCCCTCTTGTTATGAAGGCCAGCATGCTATTAGCCTTCTTCACTACCTGCTATACCTGTATGCTTGCCTTCATTGACTGGTGTACAAAAACACCCAGATCTCTCTGTACTGCCCCTTTACCTAAATTCATTCCATTGAGGTAGTAGTCTGCCTTCCTGTTCTTGCCACCAAATTGGATAACCATACATTTATCCACATTAAACTGCATCTGCCATGCATCTGCCCACTCACCTAACTTGTCCAGGTCACCCTGTAATCTCCTAACATCCTCATCACATTTCACCCTGCCACCCAGCTTAGTATCATCAGCAAATTTGCTAATGTTATTGCTGATACCATCTTCTATATCATTAACATATATTGTAAAAAGCTGTGGTCCCAGCACGGATCCCTGCAGTACCCCACTGGTCACTGCCTGCCATTCCGAAATGGAGCCGTTTATCACTACCCTTTGTTTCCTATCAGCCAACCAATTTTCAATCCAATCTAGTACTTTGCCCCCCAAAAAATGCGCCGTAATTTTACTCACTAACCTCCTGTGTGGGACTTTATCAAAAGCTTTCTGAAAGTCCAGGTACACTACATCCACTGGATCTCCCTCGTCCATCTTCAGAGTTACATCCTCAAAAAATTCCAGAAGATTAGTCAAGCATGATTTCCCCTTCATAAATCCATGCTGACTCTGACCTATCCTGTTACTACTATCCAGATGTGCAGTAATTTCATCCTTTATAATAGACTCCAGCATCTTTCCCACCACTGAGGTCAGACTAACTGGTCTATAATTTCCTGCTTTCTCTCTCCCACCTTTCTTAAAAAGTGGTATAATATTAGCCACCCTCCAATCCTCAGGAACCGACCCCGAATCTATCAAACTCTGGAAAATAATCACCAACGCATCCACGATTTCCCGAGCCACCTCCTTCAGTACCCTGGGATGCAGACCATCAGGCCCCGGAGACTTATCAACCTTCAGACCTAACAGCTTCTCCAACACCAAATCCTGGCAAATATAAATTCCCTTAAGTTCAGGTCCTTCAGCCACTGTTACCTCAGGGAGATTGCTTGTGTCTTCCCCAGTGAATACAGATCTGAAGTACCCATTTAATTCCTCTGCCATTTCTTTGTTCCCCGTAATATATTCCCCTGTTTCTGTCTTCAAGAGCCCAATTTTAGTCCTAACCATTTTTTTGCCTTTCACATACCTAAAAAAACTTTTACTATCCTCCTTTATATTTTTGGCCAGTTTACCTTCGTACCTCATTTTTCCTCTGCGTATTTCCTTCTTAGTAATCCTTTGTTGCTCTTTAAAAGCTTCCCAGTCCTCCGTTTTCCCACTTATCTTAGCTATGTTATACTTTTTCTCTTTTAACTTTATATGTTTCTTAACTTCCCTCATCAGCCACGGCCGCCCATGCCTCCTCCTGGGATCTTTCTTCCTTTTTGGAATGAACTGATCCTGCAACTTCTGTATTATACACAGAAATATCCACCATTGTTCCTCCACTGCCATCCCTGCTAAGGTATTGCACCATTGAACTTTGGCCAGCTCCTCCCTCATAGCTCCATAGTTCCCTTTATTCAACAGAAATACTGTCACTTCCAACTGTACCCTCTCCCTCTCAAATTGCAGATTGAAGCTTATTGTATTATGGTCACTACTTCCCAATGGCTCCTTCACTTCGAGGTCCCTGATCAAATCCGGTTCGTTACACAATATCAGATCCAGAATTGCCTTCTCCCTGGTCGGCTCCAGCACCAGCTGCTCTAAGAATCCATCTCTGAGGCACTCCACAAAGTCTCTTTCTTGTGGCCCCATACCATCCTGATTCTCCCAGTCTACCTGCATGTTAAAATCCCCCATAACAACTGTAGTGACATCTTTGCGACAGGCCAATTTCAGCTCCTGATTCAACTTGCATCCGACATCCAGACTACTGTTTGGAGACCTGTAGATAACTCCCAAGAGGGTCTTTTTACCCTTAGTATTTCGCAGCTCTATCCACACTGACTCTACATCTCCTGACTCTAGGTCCCCCCGCGCAAGGGACTGAATATCCTCCCTTACCAACAAGGCCACCCCACCCCCTCTGCCCGTCAGTCTGTCCTTACGATAGCACGTGTAGCCTTGAATATTCATTTCCCAGGCCCTGTCCACTTGAAGCCACGTCTCAGTTATCTCCACAGTATCGTATCTGCCAATTTCCAAAAGAGCCTCAAGCTCATCCATCTTATTTCTAATGCTTCGTGCATTCATGTATAGTATTTTTAATTTGTTACTGTCCTCACCCTTCCCATCAACTCCTATTTCACTCAACTTTACAGCATGATCCCTTTCCGAGTTTTCTGCCTCGTTGATACAGTTGTCTTTCTTGACTTCTCTTGTTCTAACTTTCCCTTCAATTTCCTTTTTAAACATCCAGTTTGTCCCCTCCTCCCCGCTACTTAGTTTAAATGTAGCGGTGCTGCAGTAGAAAACCTGCCTGCCAGAATGCTGGTCCCTGTACACAGGACTGAGAACTGAATATTTAAGAGGGTCTGACATTTAGAATGGACAGACAAGGAGGAAAAGGAGGTGGATTTGCACTTATGGTTAGGGATGGGGATCAGTTCATTAATGATGAGGGTTTCAGATCAGAAGAACAATGTGTGGAATCTGTTTGGGTGAACTCAGCAGCAGCAAGGGGCATTGGACATTGATTGGAGTTATTTTTAGGCCACTAAACAGTGGTGGAAGTGTGGGGCCTGGTATTAACCTAGAGACAGGAGAAGCATGTAGCATAGTCCACACAGTTATCCTGGGTAACTTCAATCTGCAAATAGATAGAGTAAATTGACTGAGCACTAACGCAGTAAAGCACACGTTTCTGCAATGGTTTATACACAGTTTGAGAGAAGTGTGTTGAGAAGCCAACTGAAGGTCATGCTTATTTAAACAGCTCATTAACAAACTTGTAAAAAAACTTTTAGGGATGAGTGATCACAGTATGATCGAGAGTAGCTCAAAATCAACCACATTGCTGTGGTCTGGAGTCACATATTGGCCAGACTGGGTAAGGACATCAGATTTCCTTTCCTAAGGAAACTAGTGAACCAGATGGAGCTTTTGTAACAATTGGCAATGTTTTCATGGTCATCATTTAGATTCTTAATTCCATATTTTCTTTATTAAATGCAAATTCTATCATCTTTAATAGCAGGATTCAAAATCCAACATTATCTGGGTCTCTGGACTATTGGTCTAGTGAAAAAGGCAAAAGTGAGGACTGCAGATGCTGGAAACCAGAGTCTAGATTAGAGTGGTGCTGGCAAAGCACAGCAGGTCAGGCTGCATCCAAGGAGCAGGAAAATCAACGTTTCGGGCAAAAGTCCTTCATCAGGACTGAAGACAGGGAGCCTCCAGGGTGGAGAGATAAATGGGAGGGGGGTGGGGGTGGGGAGAAGGTAGCAAAGAGTATAATAGATGAATGGGGTTGGGGATGGGGGTGATAGGTCGAAGATGAGGATGGAGCGGATGGGTGGGAAGGGAGATTGGCAGGTAGGACAGGTGATGGGGATGGTGCTGAGCTGGAAGGTTGGAACTGAGGTGAGGTGGGGGGAATGGAAATGAGGAAACTGGTGAAGTCCACATTGATGCCCTGGGGTTGAAGTGTTCCGAGGCAGAAGATGAGGCGTTCTTCCTCCAGGCGTCGGGTGGTGAGGGAGCGGCAGTGGAGGAGGCTCCACTGGTTGGAGTCTACCTGACACATAGGAAGATGGTCGTGGTTGTTGGAGGTCAGTCATCTCAGCTCCAGGACACCTCTACAGGAGTTCCTCAGGGTAGTGTCTGAGGCCCAATCATCTTCAGCTGCTTTATCAAGATCATAGGACACAGGCATTGCTGACTGGCCATCCCTAGTTGACCTTGAGAAGGTGGGGGTGAGTGCCTTTTTGAGCCACTGCAGTCCACGTGCTGTGGATTGACCCACAATGCCCTGAGAGCAGGAATTCCAAGATTTTGACTCAGCGACAGTGAAGGAATGGCAATATATTTCCAAATCAGGAAGGTGGGTGGCTTGGAGGGGCACTTGCAGGGGGTGGTGTTCCCATGTACCTGCTGCCCTAGTCCTTCCAGTTGGAAGTGGTCGTGGGGTTGGAAGGTGCTGTCTGAGGATCTTTGGTGAATTTCTTCAGTGCATCTTGTAGATAGTACACACTGCTGCAACTGAGGGAGTTAGAGGGAATGGATTCTTGTGGATGTGGTTCCAAGTAAGTGGATTCTTTGTTCTGGATGGTGTCAAGCTTCTTGAGTGTTGTTGGAGCAGCCCCCATCCAGGCAAGTGGGGAATATTCCATCACACTCCTGACACATGCCTTGTAAATGGTGGACAGGCTCTGGGGAGTCAGGTGGTGAGTTACTCGCTGCAGTATTCCCAGCCTCTGACCTGCTGTTGTAGCCACTGTGTTTATGAGGTGAGTCCAGTTGAGTTTCTAGTCAATGGTAACACCCAGGATGTTGATAGTAGGGGATTCGGTGATGGTAATACCGTTGAATGTCAAGTGGTGGTGGTTAGATTGTCTCTCATTGATGGTGGTCATTGTCTGGCAGTTATGTGGTGCAAATTCTACTTGTCACTTATCAACCCAAGACTGGATATTGTCCAAATTTTGTTGCATTTTAAAGGCAACAAAGAATAGGCAATAAATGCTGCTCTCGGCAGTGATGCCCAGACGCTATGAATGAATGAAAATTTGAACATGGACTGTTTCAGTATCTGAGGAGTTGCGAATGATGCTGAACATTGTGCAATCATCAGCGAGCATCCCCACTTCTGACCTTATGATGAAGGGAAGGTCATTGATGAAGCAGCTGAAGATGGTTGGACCTAGGACACCATGCTGAGGGACTTCTGCAGAGGTGTCCTGGAGCTGAGATGACTGACCTCCCAGAACCACAACCATCTTCCTATGTGTCAGGTAGACTCCAACCCGTGGAGAGTTTGTCCCCTGATACCCACTGAGTCCAGTTTTGCCAGGGCTCCTTGATACCACACACAGACAAATTCAGCCTTGATGTTAAGGGCTGTCCCTCTCCCCGCCCCTATGGAATCCAGCTCTTCTGTCCATGTTTGACCCAAGGCTGTAATGAGGTCAGGAGGTGAGTGGCCCTGGGGTTACCCAAACTGGGCAGGTCACTGAGCAGGTTATTGCTGAGCAGGTGCTGCTTGATTGCTCTGTTACTGACACCGTCCATCACGTTACTGATTGTGCACTTTATAAACGTCCCCTTGGTTGTTCAAAAGAGATGAAAAATGTGTTGCTGGAAAAGCGCAGCAGGTCAGACAGCATCCAAGGAGCAGGAGAATCAACGTTTCGGGCATAAGCCCTTCTTCAGGAATGAGGAAAGTGTGTCCAGCAGGCTAAGATAAAAGGTAGGGAGGAGGGACTTGGGGGAGGGGCGTTGGAAATGCGATAGGTGGAGGGAGGTCAAGGTGAGGGTGATAGGCCAGAGAGGGGATGGGGGCGGAGAGGTCGGGAAGAAGATCGCAGGTCAAGAAGGCGGTGCTGAGTCCGAGGGTTGGGACTGAGAAAAGGTGGGGGGAGGGGAAATGAGGAAGGTGGAGAAATCTGAGTTCATCCCTTGTAGTTGGAGGGTTCCTAGGCGGAAGATGAGGCGCTCTTCCTCCAGCCGTCGTGTTGCCATGGTCTGGCGATGGAGGAGGCCAAGGACCTGCATGTCCTTGGCGGAGTGGAAGGGGGAGTTTAAGTGTTCAGCCACAGGGCGGTTGGGTTGGTTGGTGCGGGTGTCCCAGAGGTGTTCTCTGAAACGTTCTGCAAGTAGGCGGCCTGTCTCCCCAATATAGAGGAGGCCACATCGGGTGCAGCGGATGCAGTAAATGATGTGTGTGGAGGTGCAGGTGAATTTGTGACGGATATGGAAGGATCCCTTGGGGCCTTGGAGGGATGTAAGGGGGGAGGTGTGGGCGCAAAGTTTGCATTTCTTGCAGTTGCAGGGGAAGGTGCCGGGAATGGAGGTTGGGTTGGTGGGGGGTGTGGACCTGACGAGAGAGTCACGGAGGGAGTGGTCTTTCCGGAACGCTGATAGGGGAGGGGAGGGAAATATATCCCTGGTGATGAGGTCTGCAAGAAATGCAAAACATGCGCCCATACCTCCCCCCTCACTTCCCTCCAAGGCCCCAAGGGATCCTTCCATATCCGTCACAAATTCACCTGCACCTCCACACACATCATTTACTGCATCCGCTGCACCCGATGTGGTCTCCTCTACATTGGGGAGACAGACCGCCTACTTGCAGAACGTTTCAGAGAACACCTCTGGGACACCCGCACCAACCAACCCAACCGTCCCGTGGCTGAATACTTTAATTTCTCCTCCCACTCCGCCAAGGACATGCAGGTCCTTGGCCTCCTCCATCGCCATCCTAACCTCCCCACCTTATTAAACGCTTTAATCATCTCAAACACCTTGACGAGATCACCGTTACCTTTTTAAACTTGAGGGAGTTCATTCCGATTGCATAAGCACTGCCTTGGAAGTTCACTTTGTTCAGTCCCGAGATGATGCTGTGGAGTTGGTGGGGTATTTGCTTGCAGGCAATGTGTTGGGTGCACAGTGCAGGTCCAAACATTGTTACACAAGATAGCAGCGACTAAAGCTTGGTACAACTAGCAGGTAACACCCACCCAGTTTTGTCTGTGATCTTAGTCAGGTTAGTCTGTCAGTTTGCATTAATTGGTGGAATTGAGCTGATCCTTCCAGCAGTCCCAGGATTGAAGACTCACTCCAGGGTCTGAATGGACAAAGAGAAATGTACCCCACCAAAAGTAACAGAACACGAGTGTTTTGTGAGGCCATTGTGTGTGAATCGCACCAGAGACAGTTCATGTCGATGGAGTTGTGAACCTTGCCTTGTGAGAGGTGGTTCAACTTTGGCTAATGTTGTTGATCTATAAGGTAAAAGAGGTGGAGGAGTTGCATTACTAATCAGGGAGAATGTTATATCTGCACTCAGAGAGGACATACGGCAGGGCTCATCCACTGAGGCAGTATGCATACAGCTCAAAATAAGATGGTTGTAATCACTCTGATAGCATTACACTACAGACCCCCCCCCCCCCCCCCCCCCAACAGCCACGAAGACATTGAGGAACAAATATATCAGCAGATTATGGAAAGATGCAATAACAATAGGGTTGTCATAGTGAGTGACTTTAACTTCTGTAATATTGACTGGGACCCCCCCCTCTTAGAGCAAGAGGCTTAGTCGGGGAAAAATTTGTTAAATGTATCCAAGAGGGTTTCTTGAAACAGTATGTGGACAGTCCCTCGGCACCTTGTATTGGTTAATGAGCCTGGCCAGGTGACTGACCTCTCAATGGGACGGCATTTTGGAAACAGTGATCACACCTTCTTAAGGTTGAAGACAGCTACAAATAAGGATAAGTCAGGACCTTATGGGAAGGCACAAAACTAGGGGAGGGCAAATTACGTCAGTATGCCTTCTTAACAACCCTGTCAATCTGGGTGGCAACTTTCAGTGATCTGTGTACATGGACACAGATCTCTGCTCATCTACACGACCAAGACTCTTACCATTAGCCCAGTACTTTGCATTCCGGTTACTCCGACCAAAGTGTATCACCTCACACTTGTCCACATTAAACTCCATTTGCCGCCTCTCAGCCCAGCTCTGCAGCTTACCTATGTCTCTCTGTAACCTACTACAGCCTTCGTCACTATCCACAACTCCACTGACCTTAGTGTCGTCTGCAAATTTACTAACCCACCCTTCCACGCCCTCATCCAGGTCGTTTGTAAAAATGACGAACAGCAGTGGACCCAACACCGACCCCTGCGGTACACCACTAGTAACTGGACTCCAGGATGAACATTTCCCATCAACCACCATCCTCTGTCTTCTTTCAGCAAGCCAATTACTTATCCAAATTGCTATATCTCCCACAATCCCATTCCTCCGCATTTTGTACAATAGCCTACTGTGGGGAACCTTATCGAACGCCTTGCTGAAATCCATATACACCACATCAACCGGTTTACTCTCATCTACCTGTTTGGTCACCTTCTCAAAGAACTCAATAAGGTTTGTTAGGCATGACCTACCCTTCACAAAACCGTGCTGACTATCCCGAATCAAATTATTCTTTTCTAGATGATTATAAATCCTATCTCTTATAAACTTTTCCAACACTTTACCAATAACTGAAGTAAGGCTCACTGGTCTATAATTACCAGGGTTGTCTCTACTCTCCTTTTTAAACAGGGGAATCACATTTGCTATTCTCCAATCTTCTGGCACTATTCCTGTTGACAGTGATGATCTAAAGATCAAAGCCAAAGGCTCAGCAATCTCTTATCTGGCTTCCCAGAGGATTCAAAGTTTGTGAGAAGATTTGTAGCTCGGGTGCTCGTTGTTGTGGTTCTGTTCGCCAAGCTGGGAATTTGTGTGGCAGATGTTTCGTCCCCTGTCTCAGTGACATCCTCAGTGTTTGGGAGCCTCCTGTGAAGCGCTTTTGTGATCTTTCCTCCGGCATTTGTAGTGGTTTGAATCTGCCGCTTCCGGTTGTCAGTTCCAGCTGTCCGTTGCAGTGGTCGGTATATTGGGTCCAGGTCGATGTGCTTATTGATTGAATCTGTGGATGAGTGCCATGCCTCATGGTTCCCAGAGGATCCTAGGATAAATCCCATCGGGCCCAGAGGACGTATCTATTTTCACACTCTGCAGGATTCTCCCTAATCCTTCCTGCCAAGCCTTTTTCGTGCCCCCTCCTGGCTCTCCTCAGTCCATTTCTGAGCTCCTTCCTAGCAAGCCTGTAATCCTTTAAAGCTGTGCTCGATCCTTGCTTCCTCCACCTTACATAAACTGCCTTTTTCTTTTTGACGAGAAGCTCCTCTGTTCTCGACATCCAAAGTTCCTTAATCTTACCCCTTCTTACCTGTCACAGAGGAACAAATTCTTGCATCACTCGCAACAACTGCTCCTTAAATAGTCTCCACATGTCTAGTGTGCCCTTTCTGTGGAACAATTGCTCCCAGTCTGTACTTCCCAACTCCTGTCTGATAGCGTCATAATTTCCTTTCCCCAATTAAACATCTTCCCTCGGTAACTGCTTTCACTCTCCAAGGCTTTGGTAAATGTGAGGCAGTTGTGGTCTCTGTCCCCAAAGTGTTCTCCCACCACGAGATAATGAGGGAGAAGGTAGGATCACTCAAGGATAAAGGAGGGAAATTGTGCTTGGCAGCAGAGGATGTGAGTGAGACCCTAAATGAGTATTTCGTGTTGGTATTCACCCAGCAGGAGGATATGGAGGAGAGTGAGATTAGTGTGGGGCATGCTAATATGCTGGAGTATTTTGAGATGAGGAAAGAAATAGCACTTAAAGAGCATTAAGGTGGATAAGTCCCCAGGGCCCGATGATATCTACCCCAGGTTATTGAGAGGCAAGAGAAGAGATTGCTGGGACCTTGACCAAGATCTTTGTATCCTCACTAGCCAATGGAGAGGTCCCGGAGGACTGGGGATTAGCTAATGTTGTTCCTCTGTTCGAGAAGGGAAATCAGGATACTCCAGGAAACTATAGACTGGCGAGTCTCACATCGGTGGTTGGGAAGCTATTGGAGAGACTTCTTAGGGATAGGATTTACACACATTTGAAAAAGCATGACCTAATTAGGGACAGTCAGCATGGCTTTGTGGAAGGCAGGTCCTGTCTTACTAACTTGATTGAATTTTTCATGGAGGTGACAAAGGTGATTAATGAGTATAGAGCGGTGGATGTTATCCACGTGGAATTCCAACAATGTCCCAGATTAAGATGCAAGGGATCCACTGTGACTTGGCAGTGTATATTTAGAATTGGCTTGTCCATAGAAGGCAGGGGATAGCGGTGGAAGGGTGTTTGTCAGGCTGAGGGTCTGTGAGTAATGGCGTTCCAAAGGGATCTGTACTGGGATCTCTGCTGTTCATGATCTAGATGTAAATGACTTGGATGAAAGTGTAGATGGGTGGGTTAGTAAGTTTGCAGATGTACAAAGATCAGTGGAGTTGTGGGCAGTGCACAGGGCTGTCAAAGGATACAGTGGGATAGAGATCAGTTACAGATGTGGGCAGAGAAATGGCAGATGGAGTTTAATCTGGGTAAGTATGAGATGCTGCATTTTGGGAGATCAAATGTTAAGGAAAAGTAAACAGTTAATAGCAGGACCCTGTACAGCATTAATGTACGGAGGGATTCTGGGGTTCAAGTCCACAGCTCCCTGAGATTGGCCACACAATTAGATAGGGTGGTGAAGAAGGTGTGTGGCATGCTTGTCTTTATTGGTCGGGGCACTGAGTACAAGAGTCAGGATGTCATGTTACAGCTTTCTAAGATTTTGATTAGGCCGTGCTTAGAGTATTGTGTTCAGTTCTGGTCACCTCATTACAGGAAGGATGTGGAGGCTTTGGAGAGGGTACAGAAGAGGTTTACCAGGGTGCTGCCTGGATTAGAGGGCGTGAGCAAATGAGAGGCTGGAAAAACTGGGCTGTTTTCTCTGGAGCAGCAGAGGCTGAGGGGAGACTTGATAGAAGTCGATAAAATAATGAGATGCAGAGACAGGGTTGACTATCAGAATCTTTTTCCCAGAGTTAAAATGTCAAAAACTAGAGAGGCATGCATTTAAGGTGAGAAGGGAAAGTTCAAAGGAGATGTGTGGGACAAGAGTTTTTATAAAAGAAATTGGCAGGGGTCTGGAACACACCACCATGGGGTGGTGGAGGCAGATATGATAGGGGCGTTTAAGTGGCTTTTAGATAAACACATGAATATGCAAGGAATGGAGGGATATGGACCGAGGGCAGGCAGAAGGGATTAGCTTAATTTAGTGTCATGTTCAGTACAACATGGCCAAACAGCCTATTCCTTAGCTGTATTGTTCTATGTTCTATCTTTTTGCAGTTTGGTGACTCTCAGCAACTGAGGATGGTGCGGATTCTCCGCAGTACGGTGATGGTGCGAGTGGGAGGGGGATGGAGTCCCCTCGATGAGTTCCTTGTGAAGAATGATCCTTGCAGAGGTTGGTGAAGGTCATAGATGTGGCCATTCTTACTAAAGATTCAAAACCATCGGTCTTTATGGAATCCTTGAATGGAAAAAAAACAAAATTGATCATGCCTGAGTTGTGAAGTCACATTAATCCAGGAGGCTCTGAGGAATATTCACTTATTTCTTATGAGCTGAGATTCTTTCCTCAAAAAACTCTGGTTTTATATTTAGTTAAAGAATGATTGAGAAAGTAAAAATCCAAACACAGCTTTCCAGAGTCCCTTGACTCTAAAGTCCTACAGCACAGAGACAGGCCCTTCACCCCAAACTGGTCAATGCCAAAAAGTCCAGCAACTTCCAAGCATGCAGGCTGCTGTCCAACAAAGCCCATTCACGTCAGTCATCACCAGTTCAATCTATGGCTTCTCATTCTCTACATTCTCTGTGGTTGACTGGCCAGCAACTGACCTCCCCTTGACTGACCAATCACATCCTGTTGCTGAAACATCTGCACTGTTCAATAATGAATCTGCAATCACCTTTCTCGACCAATTCCCGTGTGCAATTACCAAATTCTTTATTCTTTTATTTTAAAACAAGCTGCTGTTCAAAGCTCCATTCTCAACTTCAGCTCACATTCTAAATCAAAAATTCAAAAAAATTAAAGAGAAGTGATGACGGCCTGAACAAGGAGCGGTGGCATTAACCTCTCCTTGTTCAGGCTCTGGGCCAACTGCCACAAAGTGCACCTAATCAATTGTAAACTGTGCTCAATCCTCAAGCTTGCTGCTTTGATATGCAATTTTGTCTGTTGCCTCTTTGCACCTAATACTATCCCTAATTTCATTGGGAAGCCATGGTTGAACCACCTCTCTCCTGTGACGTTTGTGTCAGATAGAGTGTAATTCCTGCACATGATCTTTCCCTATCCATTACCAGTGCCTTTTAGTCAGTTTCCCCAATGCATCATTGCCAACTTCTTTTATTTAAATCCAGAAATGCTCCTCTATACTTCCAAATGTCCTACCACTCAATTCATCACCTTTCATTTTCAAGATTAAATTCCATTTGCCTCTGTTCAGCCGTCTACATTGTTTTATTTGTCGAAAGCATTTCTCTCACTATCTGCAACACCATCAATTTTCACTAACCTGCAAATTTACTGCTTTAGTCTGCTATCCATACCTAGATCATTAAAATACACAACAACCAGCAGTGAGAATCTCTCTCAGGCCTCTTGTTTCATCAGGAAGAATGGGGGATTCTTTTGTTAACAGCACACCTTAATTTGAACAGTGAAAGGTCGGACCAACCTTAAAATTAAGGAGAAGTACCTGGCTCCTGACAGCTACCGAATTGGTACGGTGAAACCAGCTGGGAACCAGACACGGCCCCACTCCCAAAAAGGCTCTCCCAGCTGGAAGAACGCAAGTGTGGCCTCCATCAACTCAGCACCTAACAGCCCACTCCCACAAAAGGTACATTTCTTTATCCCAATGGCTAAACAGAGAGGGTTGGTGTTAAACCCCATGATAATGTATAAATCCATCTGCAGTAAATACATGACAGCTTCCTGCTTGTTTGCGTAACTATAATGTTGGAGTGAAGAGGCTAACAACTGGACACTGGCAACACTCCCAATTTTAAAGCATTCTTACCAACAACCTGCATTTATTCGATACTTCAAGCAAAGCAATGCCTAAAATAATTGAGCAATTAAACATCAGACAATGGGGCACCAGGAGATACCCGGGCTGATGGAATGATAGCATTGCTACACAGAAACAAAAAAACTGCAGATGCTGGAAGAGAAAATACACAGGCAGCAGACTGCCTGCCTTGCTGTGTCCCTCTCCCTCCAGATACTGCCTGCCTTGCTGTGTTCCTCTCCCTCCTGTTACTTCCTGCCTTGCTGTGTTCCTCTCCCTCCTGATACTGCCTGCCTTGCTGTGTCCCTCTCCCTCCAGATACTGCCTGCCTTGCTGTGTTCCTCTCCCTCCTGATGCTGCCTGCCTTGCTGTGTTCCTCTCCCTCCTGATGCTGCCTGCCTTGCTGTGTTCCTCTCCCTCCTGATGCTGCCTGCCTTGCTGTGTTCCTCTCCCTCCTGATGCTGCCTGCCTTGCTGTGTTCCTCTCCCTCCTGATACTGCCTGCCTTGCTGTGTCCCTCTCCCTCCTGATGCTGCCTGCCTTGCTGTGTCCCTCTCCCTCCAGATACTGCCTGCCTTGCTGTGTCCCTCTCCCTCCTGATACTGCCTGCCTTGCTGTGTTCCTCTCCCTCCTGATGCTGCCTGCCTTGCTGTGTTCCTCTCCCTCCTGATGCTGCCTGCCTTGCTGTCGTCCTCTCCCTCCAGATGCTGCCTGCCTTTCCGTGTTCTCCCAGCCTCCTGATACTGCCAGCCTTGCTGTCTTCCTCTCCCTCCTGATGCTGCCTGCCTTGCTGTGTTTATCTCCTTCCTAATGCTGCCTGCCTTGCTGTGTTCACCCAGCCTCCTGCTGCTGCCTGCCTTGCTGTCTTCCTCTCCCTCCTGATGCTGCCTGCCTTGCTGTGTTCACCCAGCCTCTTGATGCTGCCTGCCTTGCTGTCTTCCTCTCCCTCCTAATGCTGCCTGCCTTGCTGTGTTCACCCAGCCTCCTGCTGCTGCCTGCCTTGCTGTCTTCCTCTCCCTCCTGATACTGCCTGCCTTGCAGTGTTTCTCTCCCTCCTAATGCTGCCTCCCCTGCTGTGTTTCTCTCCCTCCTGATGCTGCATCCCTTGCTGTGTTCCTCTCCCTCCTGATACTGACTGCCTTGCTCTGTCCCTTTCCCTCCTGATACTGCCTGCCTTGCTGTGTTCCTCTCCCTCCTGGTACTGCCTGCCTTGCTGTGTCCCTCTCCCTCCTGATACTGCCTGCCTTGCTGTGTTCCTCTCCCTCCTGGTACTGCCTGCCTTAGGGTGAGGGACACAGCAAGGAGGGAGAGGAACACAGCAAGGCAGGCAGTATCAGGAGGGAGAGGAACACAGAAAGGCAGGCAGTATCAGGAGGGAGAGGGACACAGCAAGACAGGCAGCATCAGGAGGGAGAGGAACACAGCAAGGCAGGCAGCATCAGGAGGGAGAGGGACACAGCAAGGCAGGCAGCATCAGGAGGGAGAGGAAGGCAGCAAGGCAGGCAGCATCAGGAGGGAGAGGGACACAGCAAGGCAGGCAGTATCAGGAGGGAGAGGAACACAGCAAGGCAGGCAGTATCAGGAGGGAGTGGGACACAGCAAGGCAGGCAGCATCAGGAGGGAGAGGAACACAGCAAGGCAGGCAGTATCAGGAGGCAAGGGAACACAGCAAGGCAGGCAGCAACAGGAGGGAGAGGAACACAGCAAAGAAGGCAGCAGCAGGAGGGAGAGGAACACAGCAAGGCAGGCAGTATCAGGAGGCGGAGGAACACAGCAAGGCAGGCAACAACAGGAGGGAGAGGAACACAGCAAGGCAGGCAGTATTAGGAGTGAGAGGGACACAGCAAGGCAGGCAGCATCAGGAGGGAGAGGGACACAGCAAGGCAGGCAGCATTAGGAGGGAGAGGAACACAGCAAGGCAGGCAGCATTAGGAGGGAGAGGAACACAGCAAGGCAGGCAGCATTAGGAGGGAGATAAACACAGCAAGGCAGGCAGCATCAGGAGGGAGAGGAAGACAGCAAGGCAGGCAGTATTAGGAGTGAGAGGGACACAGCAAGGCAGGCAGTATTAGGAGTGAGAGGGACACAGCAAGGCAGGCAGCATCAGGAGGGAGAGGAAGACAGCAAGGCAGGCAGCATTAGGAGGGAGAGGAACACAGCAAGGCAGGCAGTATTAGGAGTGAGAGGGACACAGCAAGGCAGGCAGCATCAGGAGGGAGAGGAAGACAGCAAGGCAGGCAGCATTAGGAGGGAGAGGAACACAGCAAGGCAGGCAGCATTAGGAGGGAGATAAACACAGCAAGGCAGGCAGCATCAGGAGGGAGAGGGACACAGCAAGGCTGGCAGTACCAGGAGGGAGAGGAACACAGCAAGGCAGGCAGCATCAGGAATGAGAGGAACACAGCAAGGCAGGCAGTATCAGGAGGCTGGGTGAACACAGCAAGGCAGGCAGCATCAGGAGGGAGAGGAAGACAGCAAGGTAGGCAGTATCAGGAGGGTGAGGAAGACAGCAAGGTAGGCAGTATCAGGAGGCTGGGAGAACACGGCAAGGCAGGCAGCATCTGGAGGGAGAGGAAGACAGCAAGGCAGGCAGCATCAGGAGGGAGAGGGAAAACAGCAAGGCAGGCAGTTTCAGGAGGGAGAGGGACACAGCAAGGCAGGCAGCATTAGGAGGGAGATAACCACAGCAAGGCTGGCAGTATCAGGAGGGAGAGGAAGACAACAAGGCAGGCAGCATCAGGAGGGAGAGGAACACAGCAAGGCAGGCAGCATCAGGAGGGAGATGAACACAGCAAGGCAGGCAGCATTAGGATTGAGATAAACACAGCAAGGCAGGCAGCATCAGGAGGGAGAGGAACACAGCAAGGCAGGCAGCATCAGGAGGGAGAGGGACAGAGCAAGGCAGGCAGCATCAGGAGGGAGAGGGACAGAGCAAGGCAGGCACCATCAGGAGGGAGGGGAAGACACCAAGGCAGGCAGCATCAGGATGGAGAGGAACACAGCAAGGCAGGCAGTACCAGGAGGGAGAGGGACACAGCAAGGCAGGCAGTATCAGGAGGGAGAGGGACACAGCAAGGCAGGCAGTATCAGGAGGGAGAGGGACACAGCAAGGCAGGCAGCATTAGGAGGGAGATCAACACAGCAAGACAGGCAGCATCAGGAGGGAGAGGAAGACAGCAAGGCAGGCAGTATCAGGAGGGAGATAAACACAGCAAGGCAGGCAGCATCAGGTGGGAGAGGGAACACAGCAAGGCAGGCAGCATCAGGAGGGAGAGGAACACAGCAAGGCAGGCAGCATCAGTAGGCTGGGGGAACCCAGCAAGGCAGGCAGTATCAGGAGAGAGAGGAAGACAGCAAGGCAGGCAGTATCAGGAGGGAGAGGAACAGCAAGGCAGGCAGTAACCGGAGGGAGAGGGACACAGCAAGGCAGGCAGCATCAGGAGGGAGAGGAACAGCAAGGCAGGCAGGAACAGGAGGAAGAGGAACACAGCAAGGCAGGCAGTATCAGGAGCGAGAGGAACACAGCAAGGCAGGCAGCATGAGGAGGGAGATAAACACAGCAAGGCAGGCAGCATCAGGAGGGAGAGGAAGACAGCAAGGCAGGCAGCATCAGGAGGGAAAGGAACACAGCAAGGCAGGCAGCATCAGGAAGGAGAGGAACACAGCAAGGCAGGCAGCATCAGGAGGCTGGGTGAACACAGCAAGGCAGGCAGCATCAGGAGGGAGAGGAAGACAGCAAGGCAGGCAGCATCAAGAGGCTGGGTGAACCCAGCAAGGCAGGCAGCATTAGGATTGAGATAAACACAGCAAGGCAGGCTGCATCAGGAGGGAGAGGAACACAGCAAGGCAGGCAGCATCAGGAGGGAGAGGGACAGAACAAGGCAGGCAGCATCAGGAGGGAGAGGGATAGAGCAAGGCAGGCACCATCAGGAGGGAGAGGAAGACAGCAATGCAGGCAGTATCAGGAGGGAGGGGAAGACACCAAGGCAGGCAGCATCAGGATGGAGAGGAACACAGCAAGGCAGGCAGTACCAGGAGGGAGAGGGACACAGCAAGGCAGGCAGCATCAGGAGGGAGAGGGACACAGCAAGTCAGGCAGTATCAGGAGGGAGAGGAACAGCAAGGCAGGCAGTAACCGGAGGTAGAGGGACACAGCAAGGCAGGCAGCATCAGGAGGGAGAGGGACACAGCAAGTCAGGCAGTATCAGGAGGGAGAGGAACAGCAAGGCAGGCAGTAACCGGAGGTAGAGGGACACAGCAAGGCAGGCAGCATCAGGAGGGAGAGGAACAGCAAGGCAGGCAGGAACAGGAGGAAGAGGAACACAGCAAGGCAGGCAGTATCAGGAGCGAGAGGAACACAGCAAGGCAGGCAGTATCAGGAGGGAGAGGTACACACCTAGGCAGGCAGCATCAGGAGGGAGAGGGACACAGCAAATGCAGGCAGTATCAGGAGGGAGAGGGACACAGCAAGGCAGGCAGTAGCAGGAGGGAGAGCTACACAGCTAGGCAGGCAGCATCAGGAGGGAGAGGGACACAGCAAGGCAGGCAGCATCAGGAGGGAGATGGACACAGCAAGGCAGGCAGTAGCAGGAGGGAGAGCTACACAGCTAGGCAGGCAGCATCAGGAGGGAGAGGGACACAGCAAGGCAGGCAGCATCAGGAGGGAGAGGGAAAACAGCAAGGCAGGCAGCATCAGGAGGGAGAGGGAACACAGCAAGGCGGGCAGTATCAGAAATGAGAGGGACACAGCAAGGCAGGCAGCATCAGGAGGGAGAGGGACACAGCAAGGCAGGCAGCATCAGGAAGGAGAGGGAACACAGCAAGGCAGGCAGTATCAGGAGGGGGAAGAACACAGCAAGGCAGGCAGTATCAGGAGGGAGAGCGACACAGCAAGGCAGGCAGCTTCAGGAGGGAGAGGGAACACAGCAAGGCAGGCAGTATCAGGAGGGGGAAGAACACAGCAAGGCAGGCAGTATCAGGAGGGAGAGCGACACAGCAAGGCAGGCAGCATTAGGAGGGAGATAAACACAGCAAGGCAGGCAGCATCAGGAGGGAGAGGAAGACAGCAAGGCAGGCAGCATTAGGAGGGAGAGGAACACAGCAAGGCAGGCAGCATTAGGAGGGAGATAAACACAGCAAGGCAGGCAGCATCAGGAGGCTGGGTGAATACAGCAAGGCAGGCAGCATCAGGAGGGAGAGGAAGACAGCAAGGCAGGCAGCATTCGGAGGGAGAGGAACACAGCAAGGCAGGCAGCATTAGGAGGGAGATAAACACAGCAAGGCAGGCAGCATCGGGAGGGAGAGGAAGACAGCAAGGCAGGCAGCATCAGGAGGGAGAGGAACACAGCAAGGCAGGCAGCATTAGGAGGGAGATAAACACAGCAAGGCAGGCAGCATCGGGAGGGAGAGGAAGACAGCAAGGCAGGCAGCATCAGGAGGGAGAGGAACACAGCAAGGCAGGCAGTACCAGGAGGGAGAGGAACACAGCAAGGCAGGCAGCATCAGGAGGGAGAGGGACACAGCAAGGCAGGCAGCATCAGGAGGGAGAGGGACACAGCAATGCAGGCAGCATCAGGAGGGAGGGGGACACAGCAAGGCAGGCAGCATCAGGAGGGAGGGGAAAACAGCAAGGCAGGCAGTATCAGGAGGGAGAGGGACACAGCAAGGCAGGCAGTATCAGGAGGGAGAGGGACACAGCAAGGCAGGCAGCATCAGGAGGGAGAGGAAAACAGCAAGGCAGGCAGTATCAGGAGGGAGAGGAACAGCAAGGCAGGCAGTACCAGGAGGGAGAGGAACACAGCAAGGCAGGCAGTATCAGGATTGAGATAAACACAGCAAGGCAGGCAGCATTAGGAGGGAGATAAACACAGCAAGGCAGGCAGCATCAGGAGGGAGAGGAAGACAGCAAGGTAGGCAGCATCAGGAGGGAGAGGAACACAGCAAGGCAGGCAGTATCAGGAGGGAGAGGGACACAGCAAGGCAGGCAGTACCAGGAGGGAGAGGAACACAGCAAGGCAGGCAGTATCAGGAGGGAGAGGAACACAGCAAGGCAGGCAGTATCAGGAGGGAGAGGGACACAGCAAGGCAGGCAGCATCAGGAGGGAGAGGAACACAGCAAGGCAGGCAGTATCAGGAGGGAGAGGGACACAGCAAGGCAGGCAGCATTAGGAGGGAGAGGAACACAGCAAGGCAGGCAGTATCAGGAGGGAGAGGAAGACAGCAAGGCAGGCAGTATCAGGAGGCTGGGTGAACACAGCAAGGCAGGCAGCATCAGGAGGGAGAGGAACACAGCAAGGCGGGCAGCATCAGGAGGGAGAGGAACACAGCAAGGCAGGCAGTACCAGGAGGGAGAGGGACACAGCAAGGCAGGCAGCATCAGGAGGGGGAGGACCATGAGGTAAAAATAATGACTGCAGATGCTGGAAACCAGATTCTGGATTAGTGGTGCTGGAAGAGCACAGCAATTCAGGCAGCATCCAGGGAGCTTCAAAATCGACGTTTCGGGCAAAAGCCCTTCATCAGGAATAAAGGCAGAGAGCCTGAAGGGTGGAGAGATAAGCTAGAGGAGGGCGGGGGTGGGGAGAAAATAGCATAGAGTACAATTGGTGAGTGGGGGAGGGGATGAAGGTGATAGGTCAGGGAGGAGAGGGTGGAGTGGATAGGTGGAAAAGGAGATAGGCAGGTAGGACAAGTCCGGACAAGTCATGGGGACAGTGCTGAGCTGGAAGTTTGGAACTAGGGTGAGGTGGGGTAAGGGGAAATGAGGAAACTGTTGAAGTCCACATTGATGCCCTGGGGTTGAAGTGTTCCGAGGCGGAAGATGAGGCATTCTTCCTCCAGGGGTCTGGTGGTGAGGGAGCGGCGGTGAAGGAGGCCCAGGACCTCCATGTCCTCTGCAGAGTGGGAGGGGGAGTTGAAATGTTGGGCCACGGGGCGGTGTGGTTGATTGGTGCGGGTGTCCCGGAGATGTTCCCTAAAGCGCTGTGCTAGGAGGCGCCCAGTCTCCCCAATGTAGAGGAGACCGCATCGGGAGCAACGGATGCAATCAATGATATTAGTGGATGTGCAGGTAAAACTTTGATGGATGTGGAAGGCTCCTTTAGGGCCTTGGATGGAGGTGAGGGAGGAGGTGTGGGCACAGGTTTTACAGTTCCTGCAGTGGCAGGGGAAAGTGCCAGGATGGGAGGGTGGGTCGTAGGGGGGCGTGGACCTGACCAGGTAGTCACGGAGGGAACGGTCTTTGCGGAAGGCGGAGAGGGGTGGGGAGGGAAATATATCCCTGGTGGTGGGGTCTGTTTGGAGGTGGCGGAAATGTCGGCGGATGATTTGGTTTATGCGAAGGTTGGTAGGGTGGAAGGTGAGCACCAGGGGCGTTCTGCCCTTGTTGCGGTTGGAGGGGTTGGGTCTGAGGGCGGAGGTGCGGGATGTGGACGAGATGCGTTGGAGGGCATCTTTAACCACGTGGGAAGGGAAATTGCGGTCTCTAAAGAAGGAGGCCATCTGGTGTGTTCTGTGGTGGAACTGCTCCTCCTGGGAGCAGATATGGCGGAGGCGGAGGAATTGGGAATACGGGATGGCATTTTTGCAATAGATAGGGTGGGAAGAGGTGTAATCCGGGTAGCTGTGGGTGTCGGTGGGTTTGTAAAAAATATCAGTGTCAAGTCGGTCGTCACTGATGGAGATGGAGAAGTCCAGGAAGGGGAGGGAGGTGTCAGAGATGGTCCAGGTAAATCTAAGGTCAGGGTGGAATGTGTTGGTGAAGTTGATGAGGTGGCGCCAATGCAGTCATCAATGTAGCGGAGGAAGAGGTGGGGAGTGGTGCCGGTGTAATTACGGAAGATCAACTGCTCTACGTAGCCAACAAAGAGACAGGCATAGCTGGGGCCCATACGTATGCCCATGGCTACCCCTTTGGTCTGGAGGAAGTGGGAGGATTCAAAGGAGAAATTGTTAAGGGTGAGGACCAGTTCGGCCAAACGAATGAGAGTGTCGGTGGAGGGGTACTGTTGGGAACGTCTGGAGAGGAAAAAACTGAGGGCTTGGAGGCCCTAGTCATGGCGGGTGGAGGCGTAGAGGGATTGGATATCCATGGTGAAGATCAGGCATTGGGGCCGGGGAAACGGAAGTCTTAGAGGAGGTGGAGGGCGTGGGTGGTGTCTCGAACGTATGTGGGGAGTTCCTGGACTAGGGGGGATAGGACAGTGTCGAGGTAGGTAGAGATGAGTTCAGTGGGGCAGGAGCATGCTGAGACAATGGGTCGGCCAGGGTGGTCAGGCTTGTGGATCTTGGGAAGGAGGTAGAACTGGGCAGTGCGGGGTTCCCGGACTATGAGGTTGGAAGCTGTGGGTGGGAGATCTCCTGAGGTGATGAGGTTCTGTATGGTCTGGGAGATGATGGTTTGGTCATGGGGGGTGGGGTCATGGTTGAGGGGGCAGTAGAAAGAGATGTCCTCGAGTTGGCGTTTGGCTTCAGCGATGTAGAGGTCAGTGCGCCAGACTACCACTGCGCCCCCTTTGTCCGCTGGCTTGATGGTGAGGTCAGGATTGGAGCAGAGGGATTGGAGGGCTGCGCGTTGTGAGGGTGAGAGGTTAGAGTGGGGGAGGGGGGTCGACAGGTTGAGGCGGTTAATGTCCCGGCGGCAGTTGGAAATGAAGAGGTCGAGGGCAGGTAATAGGCCAGCACGGGGTGTCCAGGTGGATGCAGTGTGTTGGAGGTGGGCGAAGGGGTCCTCGGAAGATGGGCGGGAATCCTGATTGTGAAAGTAAGCTCGGATGCGGAGGCGACGGAAGAATTGTTCGATGTCACGGCGTGTATTAAATTCATTGATGCGTGGACGGAGGGGGACAAAGGTGAGTCCTTTGCTGAGGACTGATCGTTCGTCCTCAGTGAGGGGGAGGTCTGGGGGGATGCTGAAAACTCGGCAGGGCTGGAAGCTGGGAGCTGGTGTGGGTATAGAGCTGGGAGTGGGGTCGGAGCCAGTACCTGGAGTGGGTGTGGTGGTGGGGGGAATGGGGGTGGAGTCATGAGCAGGGGTAGTGTTCAGCATCAGGAGGGAGAGGGAACACAGCAAGGCAGGCAGCAGCAGGAGGAGGGATTGCGTTGATGCTGCCTGCATTGCTGTGTTCTTCCAGCCTCCTGCCTCTATCTAGCATTGCTACATAGCCAGGCTTTACTGACCAGCCCTAATTGTACTTGGTGTTTTCTTGGCAACTGATACTTTGGGTCAGGAGTCACATATGGGTCTGATTGGATAGGGACTTGAAATTTCCTCCCTAGTGGGTCATAGGACAAACAGCATACCATTCAGTTCCTTGAGCAGCACCTGCTCTCTTAGCAGCCCAGTTTCAATTCTACCATCGAACTGTCTGTGTGAAGTTTGCACATTCTCCTCATGGATGTGTAGCTTTACTTCAGGTGCTCTGCTTTCCTCCCATCGTCGGTGTGCAGGTTAGGTGGGTTGGCCATGGGAAATGTGGTGGTACAGGGATAAGATAAGGGCCTGGTTTGGGTGGACTGCTCTTCGGGGGATTGGTGCAAATGGGTAATGGCTGAATGGCCTCTTTCTGCATGGCAGGGGGTTCTATGATTCAAACACTCTACCCCAGAAGACTATGGAGATAGTCTTTGAGTATGGTTAAAGATTTGATTAACTGTGGTGTACAGGATTATGAGATGAGCAAAAAGGCATTGAATTGTTCAATCAGCTGTGATTATACCCTTATCATGACGTCTGTCATTCTATGAAATCCGGGGTAAGCTGTAAAATTGACTCAACTTTTTCATCCACATGGGGAAGCTTTGAAGAATTTCTGACCAGAACTTCAGCTAACCAGATGCATTTGGTGAAATGTTTCTTACACAGATTATTTTATTCCATTGCAGGAAAGAGAGAAAAGCCTGAAAAAGGAGTGAGGCCCCTCATCACATAACTTCACCCTCTGCAATGTTTTGCAATAATTCTGCAATTTGAAAATGAGTTTTTAAATCACAGGTTATTTTACATTGATGTGTAGGTTAGGAAAATGCAAAATTGAATAATATTAAAATCTTTATTAATCAACATTGTTCAAAATAATTGAATCTTGTGGCTTTATTCTCAATTTCCCTGTATCTCACATATATAGAGAGAGAAAACAGGCTCTGATGAAGGAATTTGAGCAGTTAGGGGCTAAATGAGAAAGCAGAACCAAAAATACACAATCTCCCGATTATTATGTGAGCCACAAGCTAATTGATAACGCAATTAAAGAGGTAAGCAAATGGCTCAAAGATTGATGTGGGAGAAAATGTGTTTGAATTCATGGGACATTGACACCAAGGCTAGGGAAGGAGATAGCTGTTCCAATGGGATGGGCTCCACCTGATCACGCTGGGATCAGAGTCCTGGTGAATTGCATAACTGACACTGTTAGGGCTTTAAACCAAATAGTGGAGGGGTGGGTTTCATTGCATAGAAAATTATAAAATCAAAGATAAAGGAGAAGGTGGATTGCAGGTTAGTGATTGGACAACCACTATCAAGAAAATAAAAGGGACAAAATGTTTGAAAGTCATATTGTACCATGGAACGATAAGAGTTAGGGCAACTCAATAATAAAACAATAGAGTCATAGAGATGTACAGCACGGAAACAGACCTTTGTGTTCAACCCGTCCATGCCGACCAGATATCCCAATCCAATCTAGTCCCACCTGCCAGCACCCGGCCCATATCCCTCCACACCCTTCCTATTCATATACCCGTCCAGATGCCTCTTAAATGTTGCAATTGTACCAGTTTCCTCCACTTCCTCTGGTAGCTCACTCCATACACGTACCACCCTCAGTGTGAAAATGTTGTCCCTTAGCTGTCTTTTATCTTTCCCGCAAGAGGATTGTAATCTGTGTACACAACCGTCTCTGACACATTGTTCTGACATACCCATTAAAATGTAAGGCCATACCAAACTCAATAGTTCCTTTTCAATTGTGGAGTATTTCCTTTGGTGGATGTGGAGTTTCTTTGAAAAGTAACCACCTGGCAGTTCAATCCCATCCTCATCTTCCTGGAGTACAGCTCCAATCCGATGTCACTCGCATCGATAGTGACTTTAAAAGGTTTTGAAAAGTTTGGTGTAAGTAAAACTGGTTTGGTGGTTAATATTGATTTCAAATGGTCGAATGCCTCCTGACGTAGTTCTGTCCACCGAAACTTTGTGTTCTTCTTCAGCAAATCGGTTAACAGTGCCACCACACTGCTGAGGTCTGGAACAAACTTCCGATAGAATCCGCTGAGTCCAAAGAATTGAAGCACCTCTTTCTTAGAGTTTGGTTGTGGAAATTCCTCAATAGCCTTCGTCTTTGTGTTCCGAGGGGTCAACCTTCCTTGACCAATGTTATGTCCCAAGAACATCACCTCTGCTTTTGCGAATCCCATTTGGTTTAAGTTTATTACCAGTTTTGCTTCTCGTAATCGTTCAAAGAGCTCTGCTGCTGTTCCATGTGATCTTTCCAGGACTTATGTATTTGGAAAGGAAAGGACTGATTAGGGATAGTCAACATGGCTTTGTGCGTGGGAAATCATGTCTCACAAACTTGATTGAGTTTTTTGAAGAAGTAACAAAGAAGATTGATGAGGGCAGAGCAGTCAATGTGATCTATATGGACTTCATAGAACATAGAAGTATACAGCTCAGTACAGGCCCTTTGGCCCTCAATGTTGCGCCGATCCAAGCCCACCTAACCTACACTAGCCCACTATCCTCCATATGCCTATCCAATGCCCGCTTAAATGCCCATAAAGAGGGAGAGTCCACCACTGCTACTGGCAGGGCATTCCATGAACTCACGACTCGCTGAGTAAAGAACCTACCCCTAACATCTGTCCTATACCTACCCCCCCTTAATTTAAAGCTATGCCCCCTTGTAATAGCTGACTCCATACATGGAAAAAGGTTCTCACTGTCGACCCTATCTAAACCCCTAATCATCTTGTACACCTCTATCAAGTCACCCCTAAACCTTCTTTTCTCCAATGAAAACAGCCCCAAGTGCCTCAGCCTTTCCTCATACGATCTTCCTACCATACCAGGCAACATCCTGGTAAACCTCCTCTGCACCCGTTCCAGTGCCTCCACATCCTTCCTCTAGTATGGCGACCAAAACTGCACACAATACTCCAGATGCGGCCACACCAGAGTCTTATACAACTGCAACATGATCTCAGAGCTCCGGAACGCAATTCCTCTACCAATAAAAGCCAGTACGCCATATGCCTTCTTCACCGCACTATTTACCTGGGTGGCAACTTTCAGAGATCTGTGTACATGGACACCAAGATCCCCCTGCTCATCCACACTACCGACCATTAGCCCAGTACCCCGTCTTTTTGTTACTCTTACCAAAGTGAATCACCTCACATTTACCTACATTGAACTCCATTTGCCACCTTTCTGCCCAGCTCTGCAACTTATCTATATCCTGCTGTAACCTGACACATCCTTCCTCACTGTCAACATCTCCACCGACTTTCGTATCATCCACAAACTTGCTCACCCAACCTTCTAGCCCCTCCTCCAGGTCATTTATAAAAATGACAAACAGCAATGGTCCCAAAACAGATCCTTGCGGAACACCGCTAGTAACTGCACTCCAAGATGAACCTTTACCATCAACTACTACCCTCTGTCTTCTTCCAGCCAGTCAATTCCTAATCCAAACCTCCAACTCACCCTCAATGCCATACCTCCGTATTTTTTGCAGTAGTCTACCATGGGGAACCTTATCAAACGCCTTACTAAAATCCAAATACACCACATCTACCGCTTTCCCCTCGTTCACCTCCTTAGTCACCTTCTCAAAGAATTCAATAAGGTTTGTGAGGCACGACCTGCCCTTCACAAAACCATGCTGACTATCCTTGATCACATTATTCCTATCCAGATGTTCATAAATCCTTTCCCTTACAATTCTCTCTAAGACTTTGCCCACAACAGAAGTGAGACTCACTGGCCTATAGTTACTAGGGTTATCCCTACTCCCCTTCTTGAACAAGGGAACCACATTTGCTATCCTCCAGTCTTCTGGCACTATTCCTGTAGACAACGAGGACATAAAAATCAAGGCCAATGGCTCTGCAATCTCCTCCCTTGCTTCCCAGAGAATCCTAGGATAAATGCCATCAGGCCCAGGGGACTTATCTATTTTCACCCTTTCCAGAATTTCCAACACCTCTTCCCTACATACCTCAAAGCCATCCATTTTAATTCATTGTGACTCAATATTCAATTCAGCAACAATGTCCTGTTCCTGAGTGAATACTGACGAAAAGTATTCATTCAATGTCTCCCCAATCTCTTCAGCCTCCACACGCAACTTCCCATTACTATCCTTGACTGGACCTATTCCTACCCTAGTCGTTCTTTTATTGCTGACATACCTATAGACTTCAGTCAGGCTTTCGACAAGGTTCCCCATGGGAGACTGATTAGCAAGGTTAGATCTCATGGAATACAGGGAGAACTAGCCATTTGGATACAGAACTGGCTCAAAGGTAGAAGACAGAGGGTGGTGGTGGAGGGTTGTTTTTCAGACTGGAGGCCTGTGACCAGTAGAGTGCCACAAGGATCGGTGCTGGGCCCTCTAATTTTTGTCATTTACATTAATGATTTGAATGCGTGCATAAGAGGTACAGTTAGTAAGTTTGCAGATGACACCAAAATTGGAGGTGTAGTGGACAGTGAAGAAAGTTACCTCAGATTACAACAGGATCTCGACCAGATGGGCCAATGGGCTGAGAAGAGGCAGATGGAGGTTAATTTAGATAAATGCGAGGTGTTGCATTTTGGGAAAGCAAATCTTAGCAGGACTTATACACTTAATGGTAAAGTCCTAAGGGAGTGTTGCTGAACAAAGAGACCTTGGAGTGCAGGTTCATAGCTCCCTGAAAGTGGAATCACAGGTAGATAGGATAGTGAAGAAGGCATTTGGTATGCTTTCCTTTATTGGTCAGAGTATTGAGTACAGGAGTTGGGAGGTCATGTTGTGGCTGTACAGGACATTGGTTAGGCCACTTTTGGAATATTGTGTGCAATTCTGGTCTCCTTCCTATCGGAAAGATGTTGTGAAACTTGAAAATTTCAGAAAAGATTTACAAGGATGTTGCCAGGGTTGGAGGATTTGAGCTATAGGGAGAGGCTGAACAGGCTGGTGCTGTTTTCCCTGGAGCATCAGAGGCTGAGGGGTGACCTTATAGAGGTTCATAAAATCATGAGGGGCATGGATAGGATAAGTAGACACAGTCTCTTCTCTAAGGTGAGGGAGTCCAGAACTAGAGGGGCATAGGTTTAGGGTGAGAGGGGAAAGATATAAAAGAGACCTAAGGGGCAACTTTTTCAAGCAGGGTGTGGTACGTGTATAGAATGAGCTGCCAGAGGATGTGGCGGAGGCTGGTAAAATTGCAACATTTAAGAGGCATTCGGATGGGTATATGAATAGGAAGGGTTTGGAGGGATATGGGCCGGGTGCTGGCAGGTGGGACTAGGTTGGGTTGGGATATCTGGTCGGCATGGGCGGGTTGGACTGAAGGGTCTGTTTCTATGCTGTACATTTCTGAGTCGATGACTGGAACCTCCTTAGTGCAGATGGTTTGGATAAAGCCGTTCTGTCAGGTGTGTTCAGGAGGGTTTCCTTACTCAGTATGTAGACAGACCGACGACGGGAGAGGCCATTTTGGATTTGATACTCGGCAATGAGCGAGGACAGGTGTCAGATCTCGTGGTGGGAGAACAGTTTGGTGACAGTGATCACAACTGCCTCACATTTACCACAGCTTTGAAGAGAGAAAGGTGCAGTTACCAAGGGCAGATATTTAATTGGGGAAAAGGAAATTATGACACTATCAGACAGGAGTTGGAAAGTACAGGCTGGGAGCAATTGTTCCACAGAAAGGGCACAGCAGTCATGTGGAGACTATTTAAGGAGCAGTTGTTGCGGGTGATGCAAGAATTTGTCCCTCTGTGACAGGTAAGAAGGGGTAAGATTAAGGAACTTTGGATGACGAGAACAGAGGAACTTCTTGTCAAAAAGAGGACCAGTGGGGTTCTGTCCTGGTCCTCACCTACCACCCCACCAACCTCCATATACATCGTATCATCCGTCGTCATTTCCGCCACCTCCAAACGGACCCCACCACCAGGGATATATTTCCCTCCCCTCCCCTATCAGCGTTCCGAAAAGACCACTCCCTCCGTGACTCCCTCGTCAGGTCCACACCCCCCACCAACCCAGCCTCCACTCCCGGCACCTTCCCCTGCAACCGCAAGAAATGCAAAACTTGCACCCACACATCCCCCCCTTACCTCCCTCCAAGGCCCCAAGGGATACTTCCATATCCGCCACAAATTTACCTGCACCTCCACACACATCATTTATTGCATCCGCTGCACCCGATGTGGCCTCCTCTATATTGGGGAGACAGGCCACCTACTTGTGGAACGTTTCAGAGAACACCTCTGGGACACCCCCACCAACCAACCCAACCACCCCGTGGCTCAACACTTCAATTCCCCTCCCACTCCACCAAGGACATGCAGGTCCTTGGACTCCTCCATCGCCAGACCATAGCAACACGACGGTTGGAGGAAGAGCGCCTCATCTTCCACCTAGGAACCCTCCAACTACAAGTGATGAACTCAGATTTCTCCAGTTTCCTCATTTCCCCTCCCCCCACCTTGTCTCAGTCAAATCCCTCGAACTCAGCACCACCTTCCTAACCTGCGATTTTCTTCCTGACCTCTCCGCCCCCACCCCACTCCGGCCTATCACCCTCACCTTGACCTCCCTCCACCTATAGCATTTCCAACGCCCCTTCCCCAAGTCCCTCCTCCCTACCTTTTATCTTATCCTGCTTGGCACACCCTCCTCATTCCTGAAGAAGGGCTTGTGCCCGAAACATTGATTCTCCTGTTCCTTAGATGCTGCCTGACCTGCTGCACTTTTCCAGCAACACATTTTCAGCTCTTATCTCCAGCATCTGCAGTCCTCACTTTCTCCACGAAGTCCCCAGAGCTAGACCAGATTTATCCAAGTCTGCTCCGTGAAGCGAAAAAGGAGGTTGCTAAGGTGCTGGCGAAGATCTTTGCCTCCTCACTCTCCGCGGAAGTCCTACCAGAGGATTGGAGAGAGGTGAGTGTTGTTCCTCTTTTCAAGAAGGGTAATAGGGAAATCCCTGGTCAGTCTTGTATCTCTGGTCAGCAAAGTGTTGGAAAGAATTCTGAGGGATAGGATTTATGACTATTTGGCAAAGCATAGTGTGATTATAGGCAGTCAGCATGGCTTTGTAAGGGGTAGGTCATGCCTCACAAGTCTTATTGAGTTCTTTGAGGAGGTATCAAGACAGGTTGATGAAGGTCGAGCAATGGATGTGGTGTGTATGGATTTCAGCAAGGCATTTGATAGGGTTCCCCACGGTAGGCTCATTCATAAAGTCAGGAAGTATGGGATACAGGGAGATTTGGCTATCTGGATTCAGAATTGGTTGGCTGACAGAAGGCAGAGAGTGGTTGTAGATGGAAAGTATTCTGTCCGGAGGAGTGTTGAGTGGCGTCCCGCAGGGCTCTGTTCTTGGGCCTCTGCTCTTTGTAGTTTTTATTAATGACTTGGATGAGGAGGTTGAGGAGTGGGTTATTCATTTTCAGATGACACTAACGTTGGAGGTGCTGTCAATAGTTTTGAGGGCTATTGCAGGCTGCAGTGCGACATAGACAGGATGCAGAGCTGGGCTGAGAAATGGCAGATGGAGTTCAACCTGGATAAATGTGAAGTGATGCATTTTGGAAGATTGAACTCGAATGCTGAATATAGGATTAAAGGCTTGATTCTTGGCAGGGTGGAGGAACAGAGGGATCTGGGTGTGCAAGTACATAGATCCCTTAAAGTTGCCACCCAAGTGGATAGGGTTGTTAAGAAAGCATATGGTGTTTTGGCTTTCATTAACGGGGGGATCGAGTTTAAGAGCCGTGAGGTTTTGCTGCAGCTCTACAAGTCCCTGGTGAGACCACACTTGGAATATTGTGTTCAGTTCTGGTCGCCCTACTATAGGAAAGATACAGAGGCTTTGGAGAGGGTGCAAAGAAGGTTTACCAGGATACTGCCTGGACTGGAGGGCTTGTCTCATGAAGAAAGGTTGAATAAGCTCGGAGTTTTCTCTCTGGAGGAAGAGAGGAGACCTGATTGAGGTATACAAGATAATGAGTGGAATAGACAGAGTCAATAGTCAGAGACGTTTCCCCAGGGTAGGATTGACTGGTACGAGGAGTCATAAGTTTGAAGATATTAGGAGGAAGGGAGAAAGGAGACATCAGAGGTAGGTTCTTTACGCAGAGAGTTGTGAATGCATGGAATGCGTTGCCAGCTGTGGTGGTGGAAGCAGAGTCATTGGGGACATTTAAGTGACTGCTGGACATTCACATGGATAGCAGTGAGTTGAGGGGTGTGTAGGTTAAATTATTATATCTTACATTAGGATTAAACCTCAGCAAACATTGTGGGCTGAAGGGCCAGTTCTGTGCTGTATTTTTCTATGCTGTGTACAATTGTGTAATTTGTATTGCTCATGTAGCACCCTTGGTCTTGGAGGAACACTGACTTGTTTTTACTGTATCAGTTGTATATGGTAGAAATTATAAATAAAAACCACTCTAACCTAAACCCACGTATCCCAGAAATTCCAGAGAGATTGATTGATTGATCTTCAGTTACGTAACTGCACGTCATCAGTTCAGTCAGTTTCAATAGACAATAGGTGCAGGAGTAGGCCATTCGGCCCTTCGAGCCAGCACCACCATTCATTATGACCATGGCTGGTCATCCTCAATCAGTATCCTGTTCCTGCCTTATCTCCATAACCCTTGATTTCACTATCCTTAAGAGCTGTATCCAACTCTTTCTTAAATGAATCCAGAGACTGGGCCTCCACTGCCCTCTGGGGCAGAGCATTCCACACAGCCACCACTCTCTGGGTGAAGACGTTTCTCCTCATCTCTGTCCTAAATGGCCTACCCTGTATTTTTAAGCTGTGTCCTCTGGTTCGGGACTCACCCATCAGCGGAAACATGTTTCCTGCCTCCAGAGTGTACAATCCTTTAATAATCTTATATGTCTCAATCAGATCCCCTCTCAGTCTTCTAAACTCAAGGGTATACAAGCCCAGTCGCTCCAATCTTTCAGGGTAAGGTAGTCCCACCATTCCGGGAATTGACCTCATGAAACAACTCAATAGCCAGAATGTCTTTCCTCAAATTTGGAGACCAAAACTGTGCACAATATTCCAGGTGCGGTCTCACCAGGGCCCTGTACAGTTGCAGAAGGACCTCTTTGCTTCTATACTCAATTCCTCTTGTTATGAAGGCCAGCATGCTATTAGCCTTCTTCACTACCTGCTGTACCTGCATGCTTGCCTTCATTGACTGGTGTACAAGAACACCCAGTTCTCTCTGTACTGCTCCTTTACCTAACTTGACTCCATTTAGGTAGTAATCTGCCTTCCTGTTCTTGCCACCAAAGTGGATAACCACACATTTATCCACATTAAACTGCATCTGCCATGCATCTGACCACTCACCTAGCCTGTGCAGGTCACCCTGTAATCTCCTAACATCCTCCTCACATTTCACCCTGCCACCCAGCTTAGTATCATCAGCAAATTTGCTGGTATTACTTTTAATACCTTCATCTATATCATTAATGTACATTGTAAAAAGCTGCGATCCCAGTACTGATCCCTGCGGTACCCCACTGGTCACTGCCTGCCATTCCGAAAGGGAGCCGTTTATCACTACTTTGTTTCCTGTCAGCCAACCAACTTTCAATCCAAGTTAGTACTTTGCCCCCAATGCGCCCTACTTTTGCTCACTAACCTCCTATGTGGGACTTTATCAAAGGCTTTCTGAAAGTCCAGGTATACTACATCTACTGGGTCTCCCTTGTACATCCTCAAAAAATTCCAGAAGATTAGTCAAGCATGATTTCCCCTTCATAAATCCATGCTGACTCTGACCTATCCTGTTACTACTATCAAGATGTGTCGTAATTTCATCCTTTATAATAGACTCCAGCATCTTTCCCACCACTGAGGTCAGACTAACTGGTCTATAATTTCCTGCTTTCTCTCTCCCACCTTTCTTAAAAGTAGGACAACATTAGCCACCCTCCAATCCGCAGGAACTGATCCTGAATCTATCAAACTCTGGAAAATAATCACCAACGCATCCACGATTTCTAGAGCCACCTCCTTCAGTACCCTGGGGTGTAGACCATCAGGCCCCGGGGACTTATCAGCCTTCAGACCTAACAGTCTCTCCAACACCATTTCCTGTCTAATATAAATTCCCTTCAGTTCAGTCCTTCAGCCACTATTACATCTGGGAGATTGCTCGTGTCTTCCCCAGTGAACACAGATCTGAAGTACCAATTCAACTCTTCTGCCATTTCTTTGTTCCTCGTAATAAATTCACCCGTTTGTCTTCAAGGGCCTAATTTTAGTCTTAGCCATTTTTTTTCTTTTCACATACCTAAAAAAGCCTTTACTGTCCTCCTTTATATTTTTGGTCAGTTTACTTCGTGCCTTATTTTTTCTTTGCGTATTTCCTTCTTAGTAATCCTCTGTTGTTCTTTAAAAGCTTCCCAGTCCTCCGATTTCCCACTCACCTTTGCTATGTTATACTTTTTCCCTTTTGTCTTTATATGGTCCTTAACTTCCCTCGTCAGCCACGGCCACCCCTGCCTCCCCTTAGGATTCAAAGTTTGGGAGAAGATTTGTAGCTCGGGTGCTCTTTGTTGTGGTTCTGTTCGCTGAGCTGGGAATTTGTGTTGCAGACGTTTCGTCCCCTGTCTCGGTGACATCCTCAGTGCTTGGGAGCCTCCTGTGAAGCGCTTCTGTGATGTTTCCTCTGGCATTTATAGTGGTTTGTCTCTGCCGTTTCCAGTTGTCAGTTCCAGCTTCCGCTGCAGTGATTGGTATATTGGGTCCAGGTCGATGTGTTTGTTGATAGAATCTGTGGATGAGTGCCATGCCTTTAGGAATTCCCTGGCTGTTCTCGATTTGGCTTGCCCTATAATAGTAGTGTTGTCCCAGTCGAACTCATGTTGCTTGTTGTCTGCGTGTGTGGCTACTAAGGATAGCTGGTCGTGTTGTTTCGTGGCTAGTTGGTGTTCTTGGATATGGATCGTTAGCTGTCTTCCTGTTTGTCCTATGTAGTGTTTTGTGCAGTCCTTGCATGGGATTTTGTACACTACGTTATTTTTGCTCATGTTGGGTATCGGGTCCTTCGTTCTGGTGAGTTGTTGTCTGAGTATGGCTGTTGGTTTGCGTGCTGTTATAAGTCCTAGTGGTCGCAGTAGTCTGGCTGTCAGTTCGGAAATGCTCCTGATGTATGGTAATGTGGCTAGTCCTTTGGGTTGTGGCATGTCCTCGTTCCGTGGTCTTTTCCTTAGGCATCTGTTGATGAAGTTGCGCGGGTATCCGTTTTTGGCGAATACCTTGTATAGGTGTTCCTCTTCTTTTTGCAGTTCTGGTGTACTGCAGTGTGTTGTGGCCCTTTTGAACAGTGTCTTGATGCAACTTCATTTGTGTGTGTTGGGTGGTTGCTTTCGTAGTTCAGGACTTGGTCTGTGTGTGTGGCTTTCCTGTAAACCTTTGTAGTGAATTCTCCGTTTGGTGTTATCTGAACCATCACGTCTAGGAATGAGAGTTGGCTATCCTTTTCTTCCTCTCTCGTGAATCGGATTCCTGTGAGTGTGGCGTTGATGATCCGGTGTGTGTTCTCTATTTCTGTGTTTTTAATGATTACAAAGGTGTCATCCACATATCTGACCCAGAGTTTGGGTTGAATTTGCGGTAAGACAGGGCGGCACGGTGGCACAGTGGTTAGCACTGTTGCCTCACAGCGCCAGAGACCCGGGTTCAATTCCTGCCTCAGGCGACTGACTGAGTTTGCATGTTCTCCCCGTGTCTGCGTGGGTTTCCTCCGGGTGCTCCGGTTTCCTCCCACAGTCCAAAGATGTGCAGGGTCAGGTGAATTGACCATGCTAAATTGCCCATAGTATTAGGTAAGGGGTAAATGTAGGGGTATGGGTGGGTTGCGCTTCGGCGGGGCGGTGTGGACTTGTTGGGCCGAAGGGCCTGTTTCCACACTGTAAGTAATCTAATCTAATCTAATCTAAAAAAAAACTGTTTGTTCTAATCTTTGCATTCCCGCTTCTGCTATGAGTCCAGAGATGGGTGAGCCCATGGGTGTGCTGTTGATTTGTTCATATATTTGGTTGTTGAATGTGAAGTGTGTTGTGAGATACAGATCCAGTAGTTTGAGTATGCAGTCTTTGTTGATAGGTTCCCCGTCTTGTTGTCTGTTCTGTATGTCCAGCAGGTTGGCTATTGTTTCTCTGGCTAGGGTTTTGTCGATAGAGGTGAACAGTGCCATTATATCGAATGAGACCATAGTTTCTTCCTTGTCAATGTGTATATTTCTGATGATGTCCAAGAATTCCTGTGTTGATTGTATAGAGTGTCTGGATCCGCTGATCAGGTGTTTCAGTTTCTGCTGTAATTCTTTAGCCAGTTTGTGTGATGGTGTCCCTGGTAGTGATACTATGGGTCTGAGTGGGATGTCTGGTTTGTGCACTTTAGGTAGTCCATAGAATCTGGGGGTGTTGTTGCTTTCAGGTTTCATTCTTTGTAGGTCAAACCTGGTTATCTGTCCGTTTTTTTTGTAGGTTCCTCAGTGTGTTGTTTATCCTATTGGTGAGCTGTGGGGTGGGGTCAACCTCCCTCTTTTGGTAGGTGTTGGTATCTGCAAGTAGTTGTTACGCTTTTTGGATGTACTCTGCTTTGTCCAGGATGACCGTCATTCTGCCTTTGTCTGCTGGTAGTATGATTATGTTCTTATCGTTTCTTAGTGATTTTAGTGCTTCCCTCTCCTTGGTGTTGAGGTTATGTGTTTGTCTTTTCCTTGTTATCAGGGGTACGATACTTTGTCTCACTGTTTGTTGTGTCTCTTCTGTCAGTCCATTGTTCCTGAGTGTGCATTCTAGTGCTGCTAAGAAGTCTGCTGTCTTGGCGTCCCTGTGGTTGTAGTTGAGTCCCTTAGCCAGTATTGTTCCTTCCATCAACTTTGGCACACTCTGGAAACACAGAGACCACTACAACACGCTGTCTCACAATCCTGGTACACACCAGGATTTGCTGCAGCTGCCCAAGCCTTGCTGTTACAGTGTCTCATCTACCTGCAGAACAACACAGGAAAGCCTGCTGTCAGGTATAACCACTTACCAGCTCCTGAGGAGCCTTTCAGCCACTTGTAGATGGACTTTGTTCACATGCTCCAACAACAAGATTGCAAATACATTCTTGTCATCATCGACATGTGGGGAATGCTTCCATCCATTTAGAGAAGAAGAAAAGGGTAGTGCACGAGCTGTGGGAAAATGCCTCCTAAGGGATGTCATCCCCAGATTCAGGGTCCCCAGTAACACAGACAGACAGGGGACTCGCTTCACTGATCAGCTCATGACTGGCATTAACGAGGCATTGAGGTTACTGTGGAGACACCACATCCCCTACCAACCCCAGACATCAGGCATGGTCAAGCAGATGAATGACACCCTTAAAACCACACTGAACAAGATCCCCCAATACACAGGACTGACCTGGCCAGACGCCTTGCTGTAACTCTTTACACTATACGTGGTCAAGCAAACCGCACGACCGTACTCACCCCTTTTGAGGTGCTCATGGAGTGACGTACGCCCACCACTACCAGGTCCCCAAAGCTCTCCATGGACACAGCCCTTCCCCTAACACAAGAGGCCTTGCTGAATTATGTACAAGCCCTCAGCAGCAGCATTAATGTAAAGCATGACCAGGCCAGAGCCGTGCTGCTCACACTCCAAACACTGCCCATTCATCCATTCCGACCCAGTCCCTTCCATTCCCAAAGCCCATGACCCACAGCAGACGAGCCCTCGCTGCTCTCGACCCAATGACACCCCCGATACAACCCTGCGGTTGCACATGGAAGCCCACAAACTCACCACCACACTAGAGGAGGTGGCGAACTCCACAGCAGACGCACTCGCCCAGCTGAATGCAGAGGCTGTTACCATCCGTACTGTGGCTCTGCAGAACAGGATGGCCCTGGACTACCTGCTCGCTGCGAAAGGGGGCACATATGCCCTCATTGGTGCTGACTGCTGCACTTACATTCCTGATCCCAGTGAAAACATCACACACCTGGCCCAATTTATCCAGCAGGCAGCTTCTGTCCTGTATGATCAGAGCTCCCACAGGGACCTATGGGACTAGGCAGCCTCCTGGCTGGGCTCAGGGTACAACCCTACTACAGGAATTGATAGCGTTCATTGTTATCATTGCTGGGATTGTGGCACTGGCCACGGCCATCTGACTGTGCTGTTCACACCTCTGCCTCCTTCACTACTCAGCTAGCACCGATCCACTGGGGGAACGTCCCTGCCAGTGACATTCCCACAACCTGCTGTACATCTCTATGACTCTATGACCTCTTCTCTGTAACAGTTCCAACAACTTCACTAGGAAATGCTCATCCTGGCGTTCAGTTACTAGTGGTGTACTGCGTGGATCTGTTTTGGGCCCTCTGCTGTTTGTCATTTTTATAAGTGATCTGGATGAGGGTGTAGAAGGATGGGTCAGTAAATTTGTGAATGACACTAAGAATGGTGGAGTTGTGGATAGTGCCAAAGGATATTGCAGGTTACAGAGGGACATAGATAATCCGCAGTGTTGGGCTGAGGTGGCAAATGGAGTTTAATGCAGAAAAATGTGAGGTGATTCATTCTGGAAGGAGCAACAGGAATAAACAGTTAATAGGCTAACAGTAAGATTCTTGGCAGTGTAGATGAGCAGAGGGATCTCTGTGTCCAGGTACATAAATCCCTGAAAGTAGCCACCCAGGTTGATAAGAAGGTATACCGTGTGTTAGCTTTTATGGGTAGAGGGATTGAGTTTCGGAGCCATGAGGTCATGCTGCAGCTGTACAAAACTCTGGTGCGGTCAACTTGGAGTACCGGGTACAGTTCTGGTCACCGCATTATAGGAAGGATGTGGAAGCTTTGGAAAGTGTTCAGAGGAGATTTACTGGGATGTTGACAGTTTTGGAGGGGAAGGTGCAGTTACATTGTTGGGGCTGTATTACAGGCCTCCCAACAGTGAGCGTGATGTAGAAGAATAAATAGGTAAACAGACAATGGAAAGATGTAGAGGCAATAGGGTAGTGGTGATGGAATACACTTAACGTCAGAGGTCTGGATGGGGTAGAATTTGTACGAAGTGTCCAGGAGAGTTTTCTAGAGTAGTACGTCAATAGTCCGACGAGGGAAGGGGCCATGTTGGACCTGGTACTGGGGAACGAACCAGGACAGATAGTAGAAGTTGCGGTGGGGGATTTCTTTGGGAACAGTGACCACAATTCTGTAAGTTTTAGAATACTCGTGGATAAAGAAGTGAAGAGAAGGGAAGCATACTAAACTGGCCAATTATATCAAAATCAGGCAGGAGCTGGGAAATGTGGATTGGACACAACTATTTGAAGGGAAGTCCACATTTGAGATGTGGGAGGCTTTCAAAGCTAGTGCAGAATACGCATGTCCCGTTGAAAGCAAAGTATAGGAAGGGCAAGATTAGTGAACCGTGGATGACAGAAGAAATTGTACGACCAGCCAAGAGGAAAAGGGAAACGTACATAAGGTCCAGGCAGCTAAGAACAGAACGGGCCCTGGAGGAATATCGGAAGAATAGGACAAGTCTTAAATGAGGAATCAAGTGGGCTAAAAGGGGTCATGAAATAGCTTGAGAGCAGAATTAAGGAGAATCCCAAAGCATTTTATTCTAATATAAGCAGCAAGCGGGTGACTAGAGAAAGGATTGGTCCACTGAAGGATAACGAAGGAAGGTTATGTGTCGAACCTGAGAGAATGGGTGAGATTCTGAATGATTACTTTGCATCAGTGTTCATGTTGTGGATAACATTGACATAAGTAGGGAGGATGTGTTGGGTAGGCTAGAGGTTATTAAGGTGGACCAATCCCCAGGACCGGATGGGATCTATCCCAGGTTGCTGAGGGAGGCGAGAGAGGAAATAGCTGGGGCCCTGACAGATATCTTTGTGGAATCCTTAAATACAGGTGAGGTGCCAGAGGACTGGAGGGTTGTTCATGTTGTCCCCCTGTACATTCCAGGTAAGTACAGACCAGTCAGCCTGACGTCAGTGGTGGGAAGGTTGGAGAAGGTACTGAGGGATAGGATCTATTTATATTTAGAAAAGAATGGACTTATCAGTGAGAGGCAACATGGTTTTGTACAGGCGAGATCGTGCCTTTCCAACTTAATAGAGTTCTTTGTGGAAGTGACCAAGTTGTTAGATGAAGGAAGGGCTGTTGGTGTCATATGCATGGACTTTAGTAAGGCGTTTGATAAGGTTCCCCAAAGTAGGCTAAAGGAGAAAATGAAGTCATACGGTGTGCAGGATGTTCTAGCTGGGTGGATAAAGAACTGGTTGAACAACAGGAGACAGAGAGTAGTAGTTGAAGGGAGTTTCTCGAAATGGAGAAAGGTGACCAGTGATGTTCCACAGGGGTCAGTGCTGGGGCCACTGTTGTTTGTAATATACATAAATGATCTGGAAGAGGGCACTGTTGGTATGATCAGCAAGTTTGCAGATGACAAAGATTGGTGGAGTAGCAGAAAGCTTAAGGGACTGTCAAAGAATACAGGAGGATATAGATAGACTGGACAGTTGGGCAGCAAAGTGGCAGATGGAGTTCAATCCAGACAAATGTAAGGTAATGCATTTAGGAAAGTCTAATTCTAGAGCGAATTATACAATGAATGGAAGAGCCTTGGGAAAAGTTGATGAGCAGAGAGATCTGGGAGTGCAGGTCCATTGTACCCTGAAGGTTGCTGCACAGGTGGATAATGTGGTCAAGAAGGCATATGGTATACTTGCCTTCATTGGATGGGGTATTGAGTCCAAGAGCTGGCAGGTCATGTTAAAACTGTACAAGACATTGGTTCGGCCGCATTTAGAATACTGTGTACAGTTCTGGTCGCCGCATTACCAAAAGGATGTGGACACTTTGGAGAGGGTGCAGAGAAGGTTTACGAGGATGTTGCCTGGTATGGAAGGTGCTAGCTATGAAGAGAGGTTGAGTAGGTTAGGTTTATTTTCACTAGAAAGGAGATTGTGGAGGGAACCTGATTGAGGTTTATAAAATCATGAAGGGTATAGACAGGGTGGATAGAGATAAGGTTTTTCCCAGGGTGAAGGATTCAATCACGCTTCCAAGGTGAGAGGTGGAAAGTTTAAGGGAGAGACACGCAGTAAGTACCTCACACAGGGTGGTTGGCATTTGGAACGCGTTGCTGGCAGAGGTGGTAGAGGCAGGCACAGTAGATTCATTTAAGATGCATCAGGACAGATGCATGAGTAAGTGGGGAGCAGAGGGATACAGATGCTTAGGAATTGACCGACAGGTTTAGACAGTACATTTGGATCGGCTCAGGCTTGGAGGGCTGAAGGGCCTGTTCCTGGGCTGTAAATGTTTTGTTCTTTGAGTAGTAGGGGGGTGGAACGGCCTGCCATGCAACAGTCGTAGACTCAAACTTTAAGGGCATTTAAACAGTATTTGGATAAACGTATGGATATAGCGAGAGGCAGGAGCCGGGAGGAGGTGACGTTGGTGCGAGGTGATTGTCGGGAAGGCCAATAAGTATATTTAAACTTCTTACCTCAGGCCAGCGAGGGAGGAGCGAGCAAAGGACTTCTGGGAAAGGTAAGTAGAGCAGTTTATATTTGCGTGGTTGCGTTACCCGAGACACTACTCGGGTAGTGTCTCTCACCCATCCTCCTCCTCTAATCTAAAAAAACGTTGTGGGAGCCAGATTGACAATGTGAGGTAACTAGTTTATTTCCTAATCTTTTTTTTTAGTAGTCACTTCGGGAGTTAGAATAGTGGGAATGGAGTTTAGGGCAGTGGAATGTTTCTCCTGCAGAATGTGGGAGGTAAGGGTCACCACTAGTATCCCTGCTGACTACATCTGGGGGAAGTGCACCCAACTCCAGCTCCTCGAAAATCGCGATAGGGAGCTGGAGCTGGATGAACTTCGGATCATTCCGGAGGCAGAGGAGTTATTGACAGGACTTAGAGAGGTAGTCACTCCCCAGATAAAAGAAAAAGACATATGGGTGACAGTTAGGGGACAGAAAGGGAACCGGCAGGCAGTGCAGGGATCCCCTGTGGCCATTCCCCTCAACAATAAGTATACCGTTTTGGATATGTTGGGGGTGATGACTTACCAGGGGAAAGCAGTGGGGCACCTGCTGCTCAGAAGGGAAGGGGGAAGAGGAGCAGAGCAGTAGTCATTGGGGACTCCATAGTTAGGGGGACAGATAGGAGGTTCTGTGGGGACGAGAGAGACTCACGGTTGGTGTGCTGCCTCCCGGGTGCCAGGGTCCGTGATGTCTCTGAGCGTGTTTTTGGGATCCTTCGGGGGGAGGGAGAGCAGCCCCAATTCGTGGTCCATATTGGCACCAATGACATAGGTCGGAAGAGAGATGGGGATTTGAGGCAGAAATTCAGGGAGCTAGGACGGAAGCTTAGAGATAGGACAAACAGAGTTGTTTTCTCTGGTTTGCTGCCCGTGCCACGTGCTAGTGAGGTGAGGAATAGGGAGAGAAAGGAGCTGAACATGTGGCTACAGGGATGTGCAGGAGGGAGGGATTCGGGTTTTTGGATAATTGGAGCTCTTTCTGGGGTAGGTGGGACCTCTACAAGCAGGATGGTCTTCATCTAAGCCAGAGGGGTACCAATATCCTGGGTGGGAAATGCGATAAAGTTATTAAAGGTGGATTTAAACTAATACAGCAGCGGGATGGGAACCACAATTGTAGGACAGGTACAGAAGAGGATGAGAGTAGAGAGTTCCCAAATCAAGTATCTGACACTGGCAAGCGAGAACCTGGTTTGAAGTGTGTGTACTTCAACGCGAGGAGCATCTGAAATAAAGTGGGTGAACTGGCAGGGTGGGTTGGTACCTGGGACTTTGATGTTGTGGCCATTACGGAGACATGGATAGAGCAGGGACAGGAATGGCTCTTGCCGGTTCCGGGATTCAGATGTTTCAGTAAGAACAGAGAAGGTGGTAAAAGAGGGGTAGGTGTGGCATTGTTGATCAGGGACAATATTACAGTTGTAGAAAGGATGTTTGGGGACTCATTAACTGAGGCAGTATGGGCTGAGGTTAGAAACAGGAAAGGAGGAGAAGTCACCACGCTGGGAGTTTTCTATAGGCCTCTGAATAGTCCCAGAGATGTAGATGAAAGGATAGCAAAGATGATTCTCGATAGGAGTGAGAGAGGCAGGGTAGTTGTCACGGGGGACTTCATTTATCCAAATATTTACTGGGATCACTACAGTACGAGTATTGTAGATGGATCCGTTTTTGTCCCGTGTGCAGGAGGGCTTCCTGACACAGAATGTAGACAGGCCTACATGGGACGAAGCCACTTTAGATTTAGTACTGGGTAATGAGCCTGGCCAGGTTTGGAAGTAGGTGACAGCGATCTTTGGAGACAGCGATCACAATTCTGTCAGGTTTACTTTAGTGATGGAAAGGGATAGTGTACTCCACCGAGCAAGAGTTACAGCTGGGGGAAGGGAAATTACGATGCAATTAGGAAAGATTTAGGAAGCGTAGAATGGGGAAGGAAACTGCAGGGGATGAACACATTAAAAATGTGGAGCTTATTCAAGGAAAAGCTCCTGTGTGTCCTAGATAAGTATGTACCTGTCAGGCAGAGAAGAAGATATAGAACGCGTGAGCCGTGGTTTACTAAGGAAGTGGAATCCCTGGTCAAGAGGAAGAAGAAGGCTTATGTTAGGACAAAATGTGAAAACTCAGGGCGCTTGAGGGTTACAAGGAAATCAGGAAAGACCGAAAAAGAGAGCTCAGAAGAGCCAGGAGGAGACATGAGAAGTTGTTGGTGGATAGGATCAGGGTAAACCCTAAGGCTTTCCATAGGTATGTCAGGAATAAAAGAATGATGAGAGTTAAATTAGGGCCAATCAAGGATAATAGTGGGAAATTGTGTGTGGAGTCAGAGGAGATAGGGGAAGCACTAAATAAATATTTTTCGGCAGTGTTCACTATAGAAAATAAAAATGTTAGCGAGGAAGATAGAGATACTTGCATCTAGACTAGAAGAGATTGAGGTTCACAAGGAAGAGGTATTAGAAATACTGCAGAGTGTGAAAACAGACAAGTCCCCTAGGCCGGATGGGATCTATCCTGGGATCCTCTGGGAAGCAAGGGAAGAGATTGCCGAGCCTTTGGCATTGATCTTCAAATCATCATTGTCTACAGGAATAGTGCCTGAGGACTGGAGGATAGCAAATGTGGCTCCCTTGTTCAAAAAGGGTAGTAGAGACAACCCTGGTAATTACAGACCAGTGAGTCTCACTTCAGTTGTTGGTAAAATGTTGGAAAAGGTTATAAAAGAGATAGGATTTATAACCATCTGAAAAATAATAATCTGATCAGGGATAGTCAGCGCAGTTTTGTGAAGGGTAGGTCGTGCCTAACGAATCTTATTTTTTTTTTGACAAAGTGACCAAACAGGTAGATGAGAGTAAACCAGTTGATGTGGTGTATATGGATTTCAGCAAGGCGTTCGATAAGGTTCCCCACAGTAGGCTATTATACAAAATGTGGAGGAATGGGATTGTGGGAGACATAGCAGTTTGGATCAGGAATTGGCTTGCTGAAAGAAAACAGAGGGTTGTAGTTGATGGAACATGTTCATCTTGGTGTCCAGTTACTAGCGGCGTACTGCAAGGGTCGGTGTTGGGTCCACTGCTGTTTGTCATTTTTATAAATGATCTGGATGAGGGCTTAGAAGGGTGGGTTAGTAAATTTGTGAACGACACTAAGTGGAGTTGTGGATAGTGACGAAGGATGTAGTAGGTGCAGAGAGACATAGATAGGATGCAGAGCTGGGCTGAGAGGTGGCAAATGGAGTTTAATGTGGCCAAGTGTGAGGTGATACACTTTGGACGGAGTAAACGGAAAGCAAAGTACTGGGCTAATGGTAAGATTCTTAGGAGTGCAGATGAGCAGAGAGATCTCGGTGTTCATATACACAGATCCATGAAAATTGCCACCCAGATTGACAGGGTCGTTAAGAAGGCATACAGTGTTTTGGCCTTTATTAATAGAGGGATTAAGTTCTGGAACAATGAGGTTGTGCTGCAGCTGTATAAAGCTCTGGTGCGGCCACATTTGGAGTATTGTGTACAGTTCTGGTCACTACATTATAAGAAGGATGTGGAAGCTTTGGAAAGGGTGCAGAGGAGATTTACTCGGATGTTGCCTGGTATGGAAGGAAGACCTTATGAGGAAAGTCTGAGGGCCTTGAGGCTGTTCTCGTTAGAGAGAAGAAGGTTGAGAGGTGACTTAATAGAGACATACAAGATCATCAGAGGGTTAGATAGGGTGGACAGGGAGAGCCTTTTTCCAAGTATGGGGACGGCAAACACGAGGGGACACAACTTTAAAGTGAGGGGAGATAGATATAAGACAGATGTCAGTGGTAGATTCTTTACTCAGAGTAGTAAGGGTATGGAATGCTTTGCTTGCAACGGTAGTAGATTCGCCAAGTTTAAGTGCATTTTAGTCGTCATTGGACATGTATATGGACGTATATGGAATAATGTAGGTGGGATGGGCTTCAGATTGGTATGACAGGGCGGCGCAACATCGAGGGCTGAAGGGCCTGTACTGCGCTGTAATGTTCTATGTTCTAAAATGGAATAGTGTCGGTTCGGTGGGCTTCAGATTGTTACACCAACCTGTGGAACCATCAAGGGCCGAAGAGCCTGTACTGCACTGTAACGCTCTACATTCTGTAATTGACTAAAATGGGCTGAGTTGGGCATCCCCCAAGTTTCTGGAGCTCAGGGAGAACCCCTCCATGATACAGTACGTCTCCATGTTCAGGAAGGCTACAAGCCTAATGCCAAAAAGCATCCAAAACACTCCCTCAGCAAAGTCAGGAAAGAAAATGCAGACACAGACTCCGACTCTAACCCACAAAACCAGACCTGAGTGCGACTGACCCTACGTACTCATTTTCAGAGCCAAAGATGATGGGGTCCCTATCAAGTGACAAACAGGATCATTAATATTAACATCTAATTCATACTTGAAATACCACAGCTCTACCAGCAACTTTGCTTACCAGAGCTTATCAGTATTTGTGACAAGCCTACTCTGTGCATCAAGTTGAGAACACTGGAAGGGTCAGGGAGGATACCGCTCACTAAAGCTATAGCTAATAGACCAAACTCTTGCTGGATGATGTCTGACTTATGCCAGTTATGGGGCTGCTTGCCCATGGATCCTTGAACGCAGGTTAATACCATAATTGAGAAGGCATAGAAGTCACTTGCGTTTATCAACCATGGTAGTGAGTATAAAGACCGGGGAGGCTCTATTGGAGCTGCCCAGGACTAGTTAGGCAACAGCTGGAGTACTGTGTGCAGTTCTGGTCACCACACTATAGGAAGAAAGTGATTGACTGGAAGGAGTACACAGGACATCCACCAGGGTGTTTCCTGGATGGAGCATTTCAGCTATAAAGGAGGTTGGATAAGCTCAGGCTGTTTTCGTTGGAGTAGACAGAATGATCTATAGAGATCAAAGGTTGAGGGGCACAGACTGATAGAAAACAGCTTTCCCACTGAGTAGAACATAATGGCAGCACAGCAGCAGCTCGCAGCAGCCTCTCCTGATCTTGGGCTATTTAAAGTTCAGTTTTCTAAAGGCACAGGAGGAACAGGAACAGGAAACCTGGTGTTTGCAGATACTGTTACAGTCTGCAAACACTGCTCCAGTCCAGGATCCAGCCAAAAACAAACCCGAATGGAGAGCTGTTGAAGAAGTTACATGATCTTGGCTCGCTGCGGAGACCAGGCCTTCAGTCCTCAGCCTCGCCTGATGCCAGTGGCCGGGTGTTGAAACATCAGAAGCGGTGTACAAGGAAGGGGAAGCGGGGTAAGGCAGGCAGGAGTTCGTATTAGGCTAAAAGCAAACCCTAGCCGGCCAGCTCTCCCACCCATTCTGCTCTCCAGTGTCTGCTCCCTGGACAACAGGTTGGACTGCATCCATCTGAGGCAGGTTTCTCTGTGAGTTCAGAGACTGCTGCATCCTGGTTTTCATGGAAACATAGCTCAGTGACAGAGTTCCAGACACCGCCATCCAGCTAGACCGGCTCGCCTTGTTCCATGCTGACAGAAATGCAGCTCTGTGCAGTAAGGCTCGGGATGGGAGTCTGTGTCTACATCAACACAGAATGGTGCAAGGACTCTGCTCGTCTCCAGCTACTGCTCATCACTGGTGGAGTTTGATATTGTTAGATGCAGATCTTTGTATTTGCCACGGGAGTTTACTGCTGTCCTTATAGTCAGGGTGTATATTCCTCCCAGTGCCAATGCTAAGGAGGCACGGTGTGAACTGTATTGGGCTATTAGTGGACTGCAGAATACACACCCTGATGGACTGTTTATTTTTGCTGGAGATTTTAACCATATGAATCTCAAGACTATACTCCCTAAATTCCATCAGCATGTGGACTTTGCAACGAGAGTTGGGGGTGGGGGGGAAATACCCAGACCAGGGGATTCAGAACACAGTCAGGGTAACTGAAGAAGGTGGAGGAGTGTAAGTCAGTTGATCAGACTGTGTTAGTGAAGAAGATTCTGTTGGAGTGTGGCGGATTCCAAGCAGCAGACGTGTACTGGCTGCAGGATTTCCCCAGCGCTGGGTATTTCGATGTGACCTTCAGGAGCGTGAAGCAGTGTGAGCAGCTCCTGAAGGTATTCAAGAAGAAGGAGGGGAAGCCTCTGTTCTCCATCCTGTCTGTGGTGCCATTGATTGTGCTTCCTGCACAGAGGAGTCAGGTTGTTACAATCCAAATGTACAACCCCCCCACGTCCCAGCAGCTGATGTCCTGACCTTCCTGAGAGGGTACGTCCAGTTGGAAGGAGACAGCACTGATGTAGTGGAGCAATTCCGAATCTGGACCAGCAAGTGGCAGGTCAAGGTAACCCTGAGGGTGGACCCCAGTGGGAACATCCTCCACCCACCCTCCAGCTTCGCAATCGGAGGGAGCAGGGGCTACCTCACACATGCAGGGCAGCTTAAAGTGTGCCGAACCTGCGGGAGGTCAGGACACATGGCAGTGGGCTGTGAGGTGACCATCTGCAGGAATGTAAACAGGAGGGTCACCTGACCAAGGACTGTAAGGAGGTTAAGAATTGTGTGGAGAGGCAGGTCACATGTACAAGACCTGCCCAAGACGAAGGACTGCCACCAACACACAGATGGCTGGAGGAGGCATTGTGAGCCGTGGACCCCCAAAGACTAGCAGGTCCAACCAGACAGCAGGGAAACGGAGTCTGGGGGCACCCAGAAGGAAGCACAGGCTGAGGTGGAGCAGACAGCAGCCAGCGGAGAGGTACAGCAGCTGACCTAAGCTCCAGCTGGACAGACAGAGGCAATGGAGGAGGAGGGAACCAAGGAGGCAGAGGAGTAGATACCTGTGAAAAACAGGAAAAAGGAAAACCTAACAGGTCCCCAAAACCTCCCAAAGGGGGAAACAGCAGCTGCACGGGGAGGATACAGGCAGCTCTTCAGACGGTGAAGAGGGGCGCAATGAGGGTCATCACCAGAAGAAGAGATAGAGTGCCGCGGGGAGAAAGGAGGGTAGCACCCTTCCAACCAGGAAACGATGAACTCTCTGACGTAACTGGCAAAGCCCAGCACACACCCGGGAGGTACCCACATCTCCAGGTAACTTCTTGGCCTTTTGGCTAAAAAAAAGTGTCTGTTCTTATCAGGATGAGTGTCGAGTTGCGAGTCAGAGCTAGTAGAGATCATCGCTGCATTGTGTTTGGATGTTGGAGGATCATTTGGTTATGCTGACCTGCTATTGGTGGATCTTCATGCTGGCTTCGGCCTAACGCCAATTCAGGGACCACCCAACCTCAGAGCTATGGCCTCAACAGCTACCCGCAGCCCTGGGCAGGGCGTTCTCAACACAGTCCGGGTATCTGTCAAGAAGGTGGAAGAGCGTACACCAGTCGATCGGACGGTGTTCGTCAAGAAGATTCTGCTCGAGTGCTGTCGGTTCGCCGCAGCAGACGTGTACAGCCTGCAGGATTTCCCTGGGGCAGGCTACTTCGATGTCACCTTCAGGAGCGTGAAGCAATGTGAGCAGCTCCTGAAGGTCTTCAAGGAGAAGGAAGGGGAGCCACTGTTCTCCATCTTGTGGGCAGTCCCGTTGTGTGTGCTTCCTGCACAGAGGAGTCGGGTTGTTACAATCCACATGTACAACCCCCACGTCCCAGCAGCCGATGTCCTGACCTTCCTGAGAAGATACGTCCGGGTCGAGGGACAAAGCACCGATGTGGTTGACCCTTTCAGGATCTGGACCAGCAAACGACAGGTCAAGGTAACCCTGAGGGTGGACGCCAGCGGGAATATCCTCCACCCACCCTCCAGCTTTGCTATCGGAGGGAGCAGAGGGTACCTGACTTATGCAGGGCAGCCGAAAGTGTGCCGAACCTGTGGGAGGTCAGGCCACATGGCGGCGGACTGCAAGGTCACGATCTGTCGCAATTGCAAGAAGGAGGGCCACCCGACCAAAGAGTGCAAGGAGGAAAAGAACTGCAATCTGTGCGGGGAGGTGGGCCACGTGTACAGGGCCTGCCCAAGACGAGGGGCCGCCACCTACGCGCAGATGGCCGGAGGCGGGCCACAAAAGGACAGCAAGGCACCGCAAACCGGCAAGGGAATGGTGTCAGGAGGCACGCGACAGGAAGGACAGGCCGGAGCAGAGCAGATGACAGCTACTGGAGAGGTACAGCTGCCGAGTGAAGCTCCGACAGGACAGGAGGAGGAGGCGGAGAAGGGAAAGAAGGAGGCAGAGGAATGGACCGTGGTGAAAAACAGGAAGAGGAAAACCCACCCGGTCACCAAGACCTCCCAGAAAAAGGGGAAAAGGCAGCTGCAGGTGGAAGATACGGACAGCTGTTCGGAGGGTGAGGACGGAAGAAAGGAGGGTCGTCACCAAAAGAAGAGGCAGAGCGCTGCGAGGAGAAAGGAGAGCAGCAACTGCCAACCAAGGGACGAGCCTCCTGAGGAAATGGGAAACCACCACCCCCTACCAGGTGAAAGCCAGGAGGGTCCCACCGCCCCACAGCTCCAGGTCACTGGGAGCAGCGACCCTCTGACAGCCCCGCTGTCAGATATAGAAACAGACAGCGTGGACCCAAATGGGCCGAGTGAGGAACTGGACAGCTACCTCAGCCCAGCGAGGGTCCAGAAGTTTGCGTACTGCACGGGGATGCAGACAGCTACCCCAGAGGGGCAGGACCAGCGACAATCGGACATGGGTAACCTTACAACCTGTTAAAAAAACGGGGATAAAAATTGAAAGTATTAATGTGCGCAGCATAAAATCTGCTGCGCGATGTGTTTCAACACTGGCCTTCCTGGCCAACGTGAAAGCTGATGTCCTGTTTCTGCAGGAGTGTGGGATACCGCACCTCAGCAGTTACAGGAGATGGTCGAGCTTGTGGGCCCATGGGCCGTCAGTGTGGGCGGGCGCCTCCTCGTTGCTGATGTTACCTACAGAAACGCTCCCGTGAGACTAATTAATGTGTACGCCCCAGTGGGTAAGAGTGAACGGTTGGCCGTCCTGCAGCAGCTTCCACTGTTGCTGGCTATGTCCAGGCCAGTCATTCTGGCCGGAGACTTCAACTGTATCATTGATGCAGATGGACGATCCGGCGGGGGGGACAGTAAACTGGACGCCACGTCCAGAACCCTAATGGACACGGTAAAAGATGCCAAGCTGCGCAACATCTTCATCACCCCCGCAGACGGAGCGCAGCGTAGATACACCTGGTCACGGGCAGACGGGTCTATCTGCTCAAGGATAGATTACCTGCTGGTGTCCCGAACGCTCTTGGTCAGATCCACCGACGTCAAGCCGGTGTTCTTCTCTGACCACTGCCTCCTGCTGGCCGACTGTCACCTACAGGACGAGCAGCGGGCTGGTAAGGGAACGTGGAAGCTGAACACTAAGCTGTTGACCCCAGGAAACACTGAGAAGCTCAAGAGGGACGACGCAGGTTGGAGAACCGTGAAGCCCCTCCTTTGAGTCCCCAGCGGACTGGTGGGAAACAGTAAAAGGGAACATCAAGAGGTTCTTCATTCTCAAGGTGGTCAGGAGGTGAGAGAGAGACGGGGAAAACTGTCCCAGCTCCAGGAAAGTATGCAGAACCTGCTCCTGCTGCAGACGATGGGGGTGGATGTCACGGAGGACCTCAAGGAGGTGAAGGGCCAGCAAGCCTCGCTCTTTGCCTCGGAGGCCTCCAAGATAATCTTCCGGTCCAGGGTCTGCTCCGTGGAGCAGGACGAGACGTGCTCATGTTTCTTCATCCAGAAGGTGCACAAAGAGAGCTCCGTGCTCAGCAGCCTGAAGGAAGAAGATGGCTCGGTAACGTCATCTCAGGCTGACATCATGAGGATCAGCAAATCCTTCTATGCCAGTCTGTATGACTCGAAGCCAACCGCCAGCGCAGCCTCCCAGTCGTCCCTGTCCTCTATCACGGAGGTCTTAGACGACAGGACATGGGAGAGGCCAGACCAGCCACTATCTCTGGATGAGCTGACCAAGGCCCTCGAGTCCTTTGAAAAGAATAAAACTCTCGGAAGCGACGGCTTACTGGTCGAGCTCTATTCTGCTCTGTGGGACTTGATTGGCCAGGACCTGCTGGAGGTGTATGTCAGTATGCTTCTGGCAGGTACCATGAGTGAATCCATGAGGAAAGGCATCATCACCCTCATCTACAAACGGAAGGGGGAGAGGGAGGAACTCAGAAATTGGAGACCAATCTCACTATTAAACACAGACTACAAAATCTTGTCAAAGGTCATCGCCAACCGGGTCAGGTCTGCTCTGGGGTCAGTGATTCACCCTGACCAAATCTGTGCTGTACCGGGCAGGAAGATCGCTGAGAGTCTCGCACTCCTCAGGGATACGATTGTCTACGTGCAGGACAGGGGGGTGGACACCTGCCTCATCAGCCTGGACCAGGAGAAAGCCTTTGACAGGATATCGCATACATATATGAGGGATGTCCACTCCAAAATGTACTTTGGGGAGAGAATCTGCAATTGGATCAGTTTGCTCTACACCAACATTGTCAGTACAGTCTCAATCAATGGGTGGGAATCAGATAGCTTCCCAATCAGATCTGGAGTCAGGCAGGGCTGCCCTCTCTCTCCTGCCTTGTTTGTGTGCTGTATAGAGCCATTTGCCGAATCAATCAGGAAGGATGCGTGTCTGAGAGGGGTGACTATTCCTGGCAGTGGGGGCCTGCAGGTTAAGACCTCCCTGTACATGGATGACTTCGCCGTTTTCTGCTCGGATCAGCTGTCCGTGCACAGACTCATGTGCATCTGTGACCAGTTCGAGCTGGCCTTGGGGGCCAAGGTAAACCGAGGCAAAAGCGAGGCCATGCTCTTTGGGAACTGGGCCGACCAATCCTCGATCCCCTTCACCGTCAGGACCAACCACCTGAAGGTGCTGGGTATTTGGTTCGAGGGTGGAGGGGGGCGAGCTGGGGCGTGCGCCAAGACCTGGGAGGAGCGGATCGGGAAGGTGAGACAGAAACTAGGCAGATGGGAGCAACGGTCGCTCTCCATCGCGGGTAAGAACCTGGTCATCAGGTGGGAGGTACTCTCAGTATTGTTATACGTGCCACAGGTCTGGCCTATCCCCAGAACCTGTGCCGCCGCAGTCACCCGGGCCATCTTCCACTTCGTGTGGAGATCAAAGATGGACCGGGTCCGAAGAGATGTAATGTACAAAGACCAGTGCAATGGGGGAAAAAACACGCCCAATGCCACCCTCACCCTGATGGCCACCTTTGTGTGTGGCTGCATCAAGCTGTGCGTGGATCCCCGGTACGCAAACACCAAGTGTCACTACGTACTGAAGTTCTACCTGTCCCCGGTGTTGCGAAGGATGGGCCTGGCCTCGTTGCCGCGGAATGCTCCGAGTAGTTGGACCGTTCGGTATCACCTGTCCTTCGTGGAGAAGTTTATGAAGAAAAACACCTTTGACCACAAGTCCATCAGGAAGTGGTCAGCACGTAGTGTCCTTGAGACCCTTCAGGAAAAGGAGAGGGCGGATCCTGTCGAGCGGTTCCCTGAGCAGACGGTCAAAGCCATTTGGCAGAATGCCTCATCGCCAGAACTTTCCAACAAGCACCAAGACATGGCTTGGCTGGTGGTGAGAAGGGCTCTGCCTGTGAGATCATTTATGCACACCCGGACTCTCAGCCACACCGCACGCTGCCCTCGAAGCGGCTGCGGGGGGGACGAGACTGTCACACACCTCCTTCTGGAATGTGCCAATGCAGAAGAAGTCTGGAGAGGAATGCAGTGGTGTCTGTCGAGGTTCGTCCCGAGCAGCGCCGTGACGCGGGACTCCGTGCTCTACGGCCTGTTCCCCAGGACGCACACCGAGACGAACATCAACTGCGCCTGGAGGATCATCAACTCGGTGAAGGACGCTCTCTGGGTGGTCCGAAACCTGTTGATCCTCCAGCTGAAGGAGTTGACCCCGACCGATTGTTGCAGACTGGCACATTCCAAGGTCCAGGACTGTGTTGAGGGACGCGCTGAAGCTTGGGGCAGCTGCTGCCAAGGCGCAGTGGGGAAAGACCACTGTGTAACATCTGCCTGCCGAAAGAAGAACAGGGGGCCACGTAGTCATTTGGGCTCTGCTGGCGCCTCAGCTAAAAATGTAATCGTACCGACCTCCTCACTCTCTCAGCAGAGCAGGTAAGGGCTGTTTGAAGGCTCGGTGACGTTTATTTAACGGCTTAAAAAAAACTTTCAAATTTAAATAGAGCGCGGTGCGGACCCGGAAGCTGGTGTAGCGCAAGCTTACCTGGGTAGGTTTTTTTCCCTATAAAAGTGCGCAGGAGAGGCTTGAAGTGTGTATACTTCAATGCATGAAGTATACGGAATAAGGTAGGTGAACCTGCAGCGTGGGCTGGGACCTGGGACTTCGATGTTGTGGCTATTACGGAGACATGGGTAGAACAGGGACAGGATTGGCTGTTGCAGGTTCCAGGGTTTAAATGTTTTAGTAGGGTCAGAGGTGGGGGTAAAAGAGGGGGAGGTGTGGCATTGCTTGTCAAAGATAGTATTACAGCGGTGGAAAGGACGATGGATGAAGACTCGCCGTCTGAGGTAGTTTGGGCTGAGGTTAGGAATAGGAAAGGTGAGCTCACCTTGTTAGGAATTTTTTACAGGCCTCCTAATAGTCCTAGAAACGTAGAAGAAAGGATTGCGAGGATGATTCAAGAGAAGAGTGAAAGTAATAGGGTGGTTGTTATGGGGGACTTTAACTTTCCAGATATTGATTGGGAAAGCTATAGCTCGAGTTCGTTAGATGGGTCAGTGTTTGTCCAATGTGTGCAGGAGGGTTTCCTGACACAATATGTAGATAGGCCAACAAGAGGTGAGGCCATACTGGATTTGGTTCTGGGTAACGAACCAGGCCAGGTGTTAGAATTGGAGGTAGGTGAGCACTTTGGGGACAGTGACCACAATTCGGTGACTTTTACTCTAGTGATGGAGAGGGATAAGTGTGCACTGCAGGGCAAGAGTTATAGCTGGGGGCAGGGAAATTATGATGCGGTGAGGCACGACTTAGGATGCGTGGCTTGGAAAACTGGCTTCAAGGCTTGGGCGCAATTGATATGTGAAGCTTGTTCAAGGAGCAACTATTGAGTGTCCTTGATAAGTATGTGCCCGTCAGGCAGGGAGGAAAGGGTTGTGTGAGGGAGCCGTGGTTTAATAAGGAATTGGAATCCCTTGTTAAAGGGAAGAGGGCGGCCTATGTAAAGATGAGGCGTGAAGGTTCAATTGGGGCGATTGAGAATTATAAGGTAGCCAGGAAGGACCTGAAGAGAGAGCTAAGAGCAGCAAGGAGGGGACATGAAAGGTCCTTAGTTGGTAGGATTAGGGAAAACCCAAAGGCTTTCTATAGGTATGTCAGGAATAAAAGAATGACTAGGGTAGGAATAGGTCCAGTCAAGGATCGTAATGGGAAGTTGCGTGGAGGCTGAAGAGATTGGGGAGGCACTGAATGAATACTTTTCGTCAGTATTCAATCAGGAACAGGACATTGTTGTCAATGTGAATACTGAGTCACAATTAATTAGAATGGTCGGCTTTGAGGTATGTAGGGAAGAGGTGTTGGAAATTCTGGAAAGGGTGAAAATAGATAAGTCCCCTGGGCCTGATGGCATTTATCCTAGGATTCTCTGGGAAGCAAGGGAGGAGATTGCAGAGCCATTGGCCTTGATTTTTATGTCCTCGTTGTTTACAGGAGTAGTGCCAGAAGATTGGAGGCTAGCAAATGTGGTTCCCTTGTTCAAGAAGGGGAGTAGGGATAACCCTAGTGACTATAGGCCGGTGAGCCTCACTTCTGTAGTGGGCAAAGTCTTAGAGAGAATTGTAAGGGATAGGATTTATGAACATCTGGATAGGAATAATGTGATCAAGGATAGTCAGCATGGTTTTGTGAAGGGCAGGTCGTGCCTCACAAACCTTATTGAATTCTTTGAGAAGGTGACTAAGGAGGTGGACGAGGGGAAAGCAGTAGATGTGGTGTATATGGATTTTAGTAAGGCGTTTGATAAGGTTCCCCATGGTAGACTACTGCAAAAAATACGGAGGTATGGTATTGAGGGTGAGTTGGAGGTTTGGATTAGGAGTTGGCTGGCTGGAAGAAGACAGAGGGTAGTAGTTGATGGCAAAGGTTCATCTTGGAGTGCCGTCACTAGCGGTGTTCTGCAAGGATCTGTTTTGGGACCATTGCTGTTTGTCATTTTTATAAATGACCTGGAGGAGGGGTTAGAAGGTTGGGTGAGCAAGTTTGTAGATGATACGAAAGTCAGTGGAGTTGTTGACAGTGAGGAAGGATGTGTCAGGTTACAGCAGGATATAGATAAGTTGCAGAGCTGGGCAGAAAGGTGGCAAATGGAGTTCAATGTAGGTAAATGTGAGGTGATTCACTTTGGTAAGAGTAACAAAAAGATGGGGTACTGGGCTAATGGTCGGATACTTGGTAGTGTGGATGAGCAGAGGGATCTTGGTGTCCATGTACACAGATCTCTGAAAGTTGCCACCCAGGTAAATAGTGCGGTGAAGAAGGCATATGGCGTACTGGCTTTTATTGGTAGAGGAATTGAGTTCCGGAGTCCTGAGGTCATGTTGCAGTTGTATAAGACTCTGGTGCGGCCACATCTGGAGTATTGTGTGCAGTTTTGGTCGCCATACTATAGGAAAGATGTGGAGGCACTGGAACGGGTGCAGAGGAGGTTTACCAGGATGTTGCCTGGTATGGTAGGAAGATCGTATGAGGAAAGGCTGAGGCACTTGGGGCTGTTTTCATTGGAGAAAAGAAGGTTTAGGGGTGACTTGATAGAGGTGTACAAGATGATTAGGGGTTTAGATAGGGTTGACCATGAGAACCTTTTTCCACGTATGGAGTCAGCTATTACGAGGGGGCATAGCTTTAAATTAAGGGGTGGTAGGTATAGGACAGATGTTAGGGGTAGATTCTTTACTCAGCAAGTCGTGAGTTCATGGAATACCCTGCCAGTAGCAGTGGTGGACTCTCCCTCTTTATGGGCATTTAAACGGGCATTGGATAGGCAAATGGAGGATAGTGGGCTGGTGTAGGTTAGGTGGGCTTGGATCGGCGCAACATCGAGGGCCAAAAGGTTCTCATGGTCAACCCTATCTAAACCCCTAATCATCTTGTACACCTCTATCAAGTCACCCCTAAACCTTCTTTTCTCCAATGAAAACAGCCCCAAGTGCCTGCTGTAACCTGTACTGCGCTGTATTTTTCTATGTTCTATGAATCGGTAATTGAATCAGACTGCTCTACACCAACATTGTCAGTGCAGTCTCAATCAATGGGTGGGAATCAGATAGCTTCCCAGTCAGACCTGGAGTCAGGCAGGGCTGCCCTCTCTCTCCTGCCTTGTTTATGTGCTGCATAGAGCCATTTGTCGAGCCCATCAGGAAGGATGCGTGTCTGAGAGGGGTGACTATTCCTGGCAGCGGGGGCCTGCAGGTTAAGGCCTCCCTGTACATGGAAGACGTTGCCATTTTCTGCTCGGATCAGCTGTCCGTGCACAGACTCATGTGCATATGTGACCAGTTTGAATGGGCCTTGGAGGCCAAGGTAAACCGAGGCAAGAGCGAGGCCATGCTCTTCGGGAACTGGGCCGACCAATCCTCGATCCCCTTCACCGTCAGGACCAACCACCTGAAGGTGCTGGGTATTTGGTTCGAGGGTGGAGGGGGGCGAGCTGGGGCGTGCGCCAAGACCTGGGAGGAGCGGATCAGGAAGGTGAGACAGAAACTGGGCAGATGGGAGCAACGGTCGCTCTCCATCGCGGGTAAGAACCTGGTCATCAGGTGGGAGGTTCTGTCAGTATTGTTATACGTGCCACAGGTCTGGCCTATCCCCAGAACCTGTGCTGCCGCAGTCACCCGGGCCATCTTCCACGTCGTGTGGAGATCAAAGATGGACCGGGTCCGAAGAGACACAATGTACAAAGACCGGTGCAATGGGGGAAAAAACACGCCCAATGCCACCCTCACCCTGATGGCCACCTTTGTGTGTGGCTGCATCAAGCTGTGCGTGGATCCCCGGTACGCAAACACCAAGTGTCACTACGTACTGAGGTTCTACCTGTCCCCGGTGTTGCGAAGGATGGGCCTGGCCTTGCTGCCGCGGAACGCTCCGAGTAGTTGGACCGTTCGGTATCACCTGTCCTTCGTGGAGAAGTTTATGAAGAAAAACACCTTTGACCACAAGTCCATCAGGAAGTGGTCAGCACGTAGTGTCCTTGAGACCCTTCGGGAAAAGGAGAGGGCGGATCCTGTCAAGCGGTTTCCTGACCAGACGGTCAAAGCCATTTGGCAGAATGCCTCATCGCCAGAACTTTCCAACAAGCACCAAGACATGGCTTGGCTGGTGGTGAGAAGGGCTCTGCCTGTGAGATCCTTTATGCACGCCCGGACTCTCAGCCACATCGCACGCTGCCCTCGAAGCGGCTGCGGGGGGGACGAGACTGTCACACACCTCCTTCTGGAATGTGCCAATGCAGAAGAAGTCTGGAGAGGAATGCAGTGGTGTCTGTCGAGGTTCGTCACGAGCAGCGCCGTGACGCGGGACTCCGTGCTCTACGGTCTGTTCCCCGGGACGCACACCGAGACGAACATCAACTGCACCTGGAGGATCATCAACTCGGTGAAGGACGCTCTCTGGGTGGTCCGAAACCTGTTGATCCTCCAGCTGAAGGAGTTGACCCCGACCGATTGTTGCAGACTGGCACATTCCAAGGTCCAGGACTGTGTTGAGGGACGCGCTGAAGCTTGGGGCAGCTGCTGCCAAGGCGCAGTGGGGAAAGACCACTGTGTAACATCTGCCTGCCGAAAGAAGAACAGGGGGCCACGTAGTCATTTGGGCTCTGCTGGCGCCTCAGCTAAAAATGTAATCGTACCGACCTCCTCACTCTCTCAGCAGAGCAGGTAAGGGCTGTTTGAAGGCTCGGTGACGTTTATTTAACGGCTTAAAAAAAACTTTCAAATTTAAATAGAGCGCGGTGCGGACCCGGAAGCTGGTGTAGCGCAAGCTTACCTGGGTAGGTTTTTTTCCCTATAAAAGTGCGCAGGAGAGGCTTGAAGTGTGTATACTTCAATACATGAAGTATACGGAATAAGGTAGGTGAACCTGCAGCGTGGGCTGGGACCTGGGACTTCGATGTTGTGGCTATTACGGAGACATGGGTAGAACAGGGACAGGATTGGCTGTTGCAGGTTCCAGGGTTTAAATGTTTTAGTAGGGTCAGAGGTGGGGGTAAAAGAGGGGGAGGTGTGGCATTGCTTGTCAAAGATAGTATTACAGTGGTGGAAAGGACGATGGATGAAGACTCGCCGTCTGAGGTAGTTTGGGCTGAGGTTAGGAATAGGAAAGGTGAGCTCACCCTGTTAGGAGTTTTTTACAGGCCTCCTAATAGTCCTAGAAACGTAGAAGAAAGGATTGCGAGGATGATTCAAGAGAAGAGTGAAAGTAATAGGGTGGTTGTTATGGGGGACTTTAACTTTCCAGATATTGATTGGGAAAGCTATAGCTCAAGTTCGTTAGATGGGTCAGTGTTTGTCCAATGTGTGCAGGAGGGTTTCCTGACACAATATGTAGATAGGCCAACAAGAGGTGAGGCCATACTGGATTTGGTTCTGGGTAACGAACCAGGCCAGGTGTTAGAATTAGAGGTAGGTGAGCACTTTGGGGACAGTGACCACAATTCGGTGACTTTTACTCTAGTGATGGAGAGGGATAAGTGTGCACTACAGGGCAAGAGTTATAGCTGGGGGCAGGGAAATTATGATGCGGTGAGGCACGACTTAGGATGCGTGGCTTGGAAAACTGGCTTCAAGGCTTGGGCGCAATTGATATGTGAAGCTTGTTCAAGGAGCAACTATTGAGTGTCCTTGATAAGTATGTACCCGTCAGGCAGGGAGGAAAGGGTTGTGTGAGGGAGCCGTGGTTTAATAAGGAATTGGAATCCCTTGTTAAAGGGAAGAGGGCGGCCTATGTAAAGATGAGGCGTGAAGGTTCAATTGGGGCGATTGAGAATTATAAGGTAGCCAGGAAGGACCTGAAGAGAGAGCTAAGAGCAGCAAGGAGGGGACATGAAAAGTCCTTAGTTGGTAGGATTAGGGAAAACCCAAAGGCTTTCTATAGGTATGTCAGGAATAAAAGAATGACTAGGGTAGGAATAGGTCCAGTCAAGGATCGTAGTGGGAAGTTGCGTGGAGGCTGAAGAGATTGGGGAGGCACTGAATGAATACTTTTCGTCAGTATACACTCAGGAACAGGACATTGTTGTCAATGTGAGTACTGAGTCACAATTAAGTAGAATGGACGGCTTTGAGGTATGTAGGGAAGAGGTGTTGGAAATTCTGGAAAGGGTGAAAATAGATAAGTCCCCTGGGCCTGATGGCATTTATCCTAGGATTCTCTGGGAAGCAAGGGAGGAGATTGCAGAGCCATTGGCCTTGATTTTTATGTCCTCGTTGTCTACAGGAGTAGTGCCAGAAGATTGGAGGCTAGCAAATGTGGTTCCCTTGTTCAAGAAGGGGAGTAGGGATAACCCTAGTGACTATAGGCCGGTGAGCCTCACTTCTGTAGTGGGCAAAGTCTTAGAGAGAATTGTAAGGGATAGGATTTATGAACATCTGGATAGGAATAATGTGATCAAGGATAGTCAGCATGGTTTTGTGAAGGGCAGGTCGTGCCTCACAAACCTTATTGAATTATTTGAGAAGGTGACTAAGGAGGTGGACGAGGGTAAAGCAGTAGATGTGGTGTATATGGATTTTAGTAAGGCGTTTGATAAGGTTCCCCATGGTAGACTACTGCAAAAAATACGGAGGTGTGGCATTGAGGGTGAGTTGGAGGTTTGGATTAGGAGTTGGCTGGCTGGAAGAAGACAGAGGGTAGTAGTTGATGGCAAAGGTTCATCTTGGAGTGCCGTCACTAGCGGTGTTCTGCAAGGATCTGTTTTGGGACCATTGCTGTTTGTCATTTTTATAAATGACCTGGAGGAGGGGTTAGAAGGTTGGGTGAGCAAGTTTGTAGATGATCCGAAAGTCAGTGGAGTTGTTGACAGTGAGGAAGGATGTGTCAGGTTACAGCAGGATATAGATAAGTTGCAGAGCTGGGCAGAAAGGTGGCAAATGGAGTTCAATGTAGGTAAATGTGAGGTGATTCACTTTGGTAAGAGTAACAAAAAGATGGGGTACTGGGCTAATGGTCGGATACTTGGTAGTGTGGATGAGCAGAGGGATCTTGGTGTCCATGTACACAGATCTCTGAAAGTTGCCACCCAGGTAAATAGTGCGGTGAAGAAGGCATATGGCGTACTGGCTTTTATTGGTAGAGGAATTGAGTTCCGGAGTCCTGAGGTCATGTTGCAGTTGTATAAGACTCTGGTGCGGCCACATCTGGAGTATTGTGTGCAGTTTTGGTCGCCATACTATAGGAAAGATGTGGAGGCACTGGAACGGGTGCAGAGGAGGTTTACCAGGATGTTGCCTGGTATGGTAGGAAGATCGTATGAGGAAAGGCTGAGGCACTTGGGGCTGTTTTCATTGGAGAAAAGAAGGTTTAGGGGTGACTTGATAGAGGTGTACAAGATGATTAGGGGTTTAGATAGGGTTGACCATGAGAACCTTTTTCCACGTATGGAGTCAGCTATTACGAGGGGGCATAGCTTTAAATTAAGGGGTGGTAGGTATAGGACAGATGTTAGGGGTAGATTCTTTACTCAGCAAGTCGTGAGTTCATGGAATGCCCTGCCAGTAGCAGTGGTGGACTCTCCCTCTTTATGGGCATTTAAACGGGCATTGGATAGGCAAATGGAGGATAGTGGGCTGGTGTAGGTTAGGTGGGCTTGGATCGGCGCAACATCGAGGGCCAAAAGGTTCTCATGGTCAACCCTATCTAAACCCCTAATCATCTTGTACACCTCTATCAAGTCACCCCTAAACCTTCTTTTCTCCAATGAAAACAGCCCCAAGTGCCTGCTGTAACCTGTACTGCGCTGTATTTTTCTATGTTCTATGAATCGGTAATTGAATCAGACTGCTCTACACCAACATTGTCAGTGCAGTCTCAATCAATGGGTGGGAATCAGATAGCTTCCCAGTCAGACCTGGAGTCAGGCAGGGCTGCCCTCTCTCTCCTGCCTTGTTTATGTGCTGCATAGAGCCATTTGTCGAGCCCATCAGGAAGGATGCGTGTCTGAGAGGGGTGACTATTCCTGGCAGTGGGGGCCTGCAGGTTAAGGCCTCCCTGTACATGGATGACGTCGCCATTTTCTGCTCGGATCAGCTGTCCGTGCACAGACTCATGTGCATATGTGACCAGTTCGAACGGGCCTCGGGGGCCAAGGTAAACCGAGGCAAAAGCGAGGCCATGCTCTTCGGGAACTGGGCCGACCAATCTTCGATCCCCTTCACCGTCAGGACTGACCACCTGAAGGTGCTGGGTATTTGGTTCGAGGGGGGAGGGGGGCGAGCTGGGGCGTGCGCCAAGACCTGGGAGGAGCGGATCGGGAAGGTGAGACAGAAACTGGGCAGATGGGAGCAACGGTCGCTCTCCATCGCGGGTAAGAACCTGGTCATCAGGTGGGAGGTACTCTCAGTATTGTTATACGTGCCACAGGTCTGGCCTATCCCCAGAACCTGTGCTGCCGCAGTCACCCGGGCCATCTACCAATTTATATGGAGATCAAAGATGGACCGGGTCCGAAGAGACACAATGTACAAAGACCAGTGCAATGGGGGAAAAAACACGCCCAATGCCACCCTCACCCTGATGGTCACCTTTGTGTGTGGCTGCATCAAGCTGTGCGTGGATCCCCGGTACGCAAACACCAAGTGTCACTACGTACTGAAGTTCTACCTGTCCCCGGTGTTGCGAAGGATGGGCCTGGCCTCGCTGCCGCGGAACGCTCCGAGTGGGTGGACCGTTCGGTATCACCTGTCCTTCGTGGAGAGGTTTATGAAGAAAAACACCTTTGACCACAAGTCCATCAGGAAGTGGTCAGCACGTAGTGTCCTTGAGACCCTTCGGGAAAAGGAGAGGGCGGATCCTGTCAAGCGGTTTCCTGACCAGACGGTCAAAGCCATTTGGCAGAATGCCTCATCGCCAGAACTTTCCAACAAGCACCAAGACGTGGCTTGGCTGGTGGTGAGAAGGGCTCTGCCTGTGAGATCCTTTATGCACGCCCGGACTCTCTGCCGCATCGCACGCTGCCCTCGAAGCGGCTGCGGGGGGGACGAGACTGTCACACACCTCCTTCTGGAATGTGCCTATGCAGAGGAAGTCTGGAGAGGAATGCAGTGGTGTCTGTCGAGGTTCGTCCCGAGCAGCGCCGTGACGCGGGACTCCGTGCTCTACGGCCTGTTCCCCGGGACGCACACCGAGACGAACATCAACTGCGCCTGGAGGATCATCAACTCGGTGAAGGACGCTCTCTGGGCGGTCCGAAACCTGTTGATCCTCCAGCTGAAGGAGTTGACCCCGACCGATTGTTGCAGACTGGCACATTCCAAGGTCCAGGACTGTGTTGAGGGACGCGCTGACGCTTGGGGCAGCTGCTGCCAAGGCGCAGTGGGGAAAGACCACTGTGTAACATCTGCCTGCCGAAAGAAGAACAGGGGGCCACGTAGTCATTTGGGCTCTGCTGGCGCCTCAGCTAAAAATGTAATCGTACCGACCTGTAAATAGGAATGGTTACTCTGGTTTCGGTATGCAAACAAATGGAATGTTTACATATGTATGGCATGTCCAGTTGTATAGATCAAAGTAGTTATGAATAAAGTATATTTTTGAAATAACAAAAAGGATGTGTACTGCCTGTGCACAAGAATGGCATGACCAATTGTATAGAGATCCAAATAATTTTATGAATAAAGCATATTTTTGAAATTCAAAGAAGGATGTGTACTGCCTGCAGGACTTCCCTGGGGCAGGCTACTTTGACGTCACCTACAGGAGTGTGAAGCAATGTGAGCAGCTCCGCAAGGTCTTCAAAGAAAAAGGAAGGGGAGCCTCTGTTCTCCACCTTGTCGGCCGTCCTGTTGCGTGTGCTTCCTGCACAGTGGAGTCGAGTTGTTACGATTCATATGTACAACCTCTATGTTCCAGCAGCTGATGTCCTGACCTTCCTGGGAAGGTACGTGCAGGTCGAGGGAGAAAGCACCGATGTGGTTGACCCTTTCGGGATCTGGACTAGCAAATGGCAGGTCAGGGTAACCCTGAGGGTCGACGCCATCTTCCACCCACCCTCCAGCTTTGCTATCGGAGGGAGCAGAGGGTACCTGACGTACGCAGGGCAGCCGAAAGTGTGCCGAACCTGCGGGAGGTCAGGCCACATTTCGGCGGACTATAAGGTTACTATCTGTCGGAACTGCAAGCAGGAGGGTCACCCAACCAAGCAAAGAAGCCAAGAAGTACAATCTGTGCGGAGAGGCGGGCCACGTGTACAAGGCCTGCCCAAGACGAGGAGCCGCTGCCTATGTGCAGGTGGCCTGAGGTGGACCGCAAAAGACCAGCAAGGCAGCACAAACCAGCAAGGGAACAGTGTCTGGGGGCACGCAAAAGGAAGGACAGGCTGGAGCAGAGCAGAGGACAGCCACTGGAGGTACAGCTGCTGATCGAAGCTCCTACAGGACAGACGGACGCAATGGAGGAGGAGGAGGGAACGAAGGAGGCAGAGGAATGGATTCCTGTAAAAAACAGGAGGAAGAAAACCCACCAGGCCGCCAAAACCTCAGAAAGGGGGAAATGGCAGCTGCACGGGGAAGACACAGACAGCTCTTCGGAGGGTGAGGACAGGCACAAGGGGGGTCGTCACCAAGAGAAGAGACAGAGCGCTGCGGGGAGAAAGGAGGGCAGTACCTGCCAAACAAGAAAGGACAAACCTCCTGAGGCAACTGGTAAAGACCACCCCCCCACAAAGTGAAAGCCAGGAGGTACCCAGGTTACTGGGAGCAGCCACCCTCTGACAGCCCCGCTGTCAGATATAGAACTGGACTGTGCGAACCCTGGTCCCGGCCCGATGACACCGGAGTGGGAAAATGGCCCCAGTGAGGAGCTGGGCAGCTACCTCAGACCCGCGAGGGTCCAGCAGTTCATGTTCACCATGGGGGATGCAGACAGCTACCGCAGAGGGACAGGACCAGCGGCAAATGGACATGGGTAACCTCAAAACTGTTAAAAATGGGGATAAAAATCCCAAGTATTAAACGTGCTTGGCATTAAATCTGCTACGTGATGTGTTTCTACGATGGCCTTCCTCGCCAACATTAAGGTGCAGGCTCGAAGGGCTGAATGGCCTACTCCTGCACCTACTGTCTATTGAAGCCGATGTCCTGTTTCTGCAGCAGTGGGGGTTACCGCACCACAGCAGCTACAGGAGATGGTCGAGCTTGTGGGCCCATGGGCCGTCAGTTTGGTCGGGGGCAATGATAACTGCTCCTCAGGCCTGGGTATCCTGTTGTGAGGAGGAAACTTCACCATCTGAGGTTAAGGAGATGGGCAAGCACCTCCTCGTCACTGATGTCATGTACAGAAACGCTCTAGAGACTAATTAATGTGTACGCCCCAGCGGGTAAGAATGAACGGTTGGCCGTCCTGCAGCAGCTCCCACTGTTGCTGGCTACGTCCAGGCTGGTCATTCTGGCCAGGGACTTCAACTATATCATTGATGCAGATGGATGATCCAGCAGTGGTGGGGTGGCGGGGGGAAAAACAGTAAACTGGACGCCATGTCCACAGCCCTGATGGACACGGTAAAAGATGCCAAGCTGCGCAACATCTTCATCACCCCTGCAGATGGAGCACAGCATAGATACACTGGTCATGGGCAGACGGGTCTATCCGCTCAAGGATAGATTACCTGTTTGTGTCCCGAACGCTCTCAGTCAGATCCACCGACGTCAAGCCAGTGTTCTTCTCTGACCACTACCTCCTGCTGGCCGACTGTCACCTACAGGACGAGCAGCGGGCTGGTAAGGGAACGTGGAAGCTGAACACAAAGCTGTTGTCCCCAGGGAACATTGAGGAGCTCAAGAGGGACTACGCAGGTTGGAGAACCGTGAAGCCCCTCCTTTGAGTCTCCAGCAGACTGGTGGGAAACAGTAAAAGGGAACATCAAGAGGTTCTTCATCCTCAAAAGGTGTTCAGGAAGCAAGAGAGAGGCGGGGAAAACTGTCCCAGCTCCAGGCAAGTATGCAGAACCTGCTGCAGACGATGAGGGTCGATGTCACGGAGGACCTCCAGGAGGTGAAGGGTCAACAAGCCTCGCTCTTTGCCTCGGAGGCCTCCAAGATAATCTTCCGGTCCAGGGTCCGCTCCGTGGAGCAAGACGAAACGTGCTCATGTTTCTTCATCCAGAAGGTGCACAAAGAGAGCTCCGTGCTCAGCAGCCTGAAGGAAGAAGATGGCTCGGTAACGTCATCTCAGGCTGATGTCATGAGGATCAGCAAATCCTTCTATGCCAGTCTGTATGACTCGAAGCCAACCGCCAGCGCGGCCTCCCAGTCATTCCTGTCCTCCATCATGGAGGTCTTAGACGACAGTGGCTGGTCTAGCCTGTCCCGTGTTCTATCTCTGGATGAGCTGACCAAGGCCCTCGAGTCCTTCGAAAAGAATAAAACTCTCGGAAGCGACGGCTTACTGGTCGAGCTCTATTCCGCTCTGTGGGACTTGATTGGCCAGGACCTGCTGGAGGTGTATGTCAGTATGCTTCTGGCAGGTACCATGAGTGAATCCATGAGGAAAGGCATCATCACCCTCATCTACAAGCGGAAGGCGGGAGAGGGAGGAACTCAGAAATTGGAGACCAATCTCACTATTGACTGGGGATTACAAAATTCTGTCAAAGGTTATCGCCAACCGGGTCAGGTCTGCTCTGGGGTCAGTGATTCACCCTGACCAAACCTGTGCTGTACCGGGCAGGAAAATTGCTGGGAGTCTCGCACTCCTCAGGGATACGATCGCCTACGTGCAGGACAGGGGGGTGGACACCTGCCTGATCAGCCTGGACAAGGAGAAAGCTTTTGACAGGATATCACACACGTATATGAGAGACGTTGTCTCCAAAATGGGCTTCGGGGAGGGAATCGCTAATTGGATCAGACTGCTCTACACCAACGTTGTCAGTGCAGTCTCAATCAATGGGTGGGAATCAGGTAGCTTCCCAGTCAGACCTGGAGTCAGGCAAGGGCTGCCCTCTCTCTCCTGCCTTGTTGGTGTGCTGCATAGAGCCATTTGCCGACTCCATCAGGAAGGATGCGAGCCTGAGAGGGGTGACTATTCCTGGCAGCAGGGGCCTGCAGGTTAAGGCCTCCCTGTACATGGATGACATCGCCGTTTTCTGCTCGGATCCTCTGTCCGTGCACAGACTCATGTGCATCTGTGACCAGTTTGAATGGGCCTCGGGGGCAAAGGTCAACCGAGGCAAGAGCGAGGCCATGCTCTTCAGGAACTGGGCCTACCAATCCTCTATCCCAGGGGTGGGGAACCTGCAGCCTTCTAGGCCAGGTTTGGTATGTTTTGGCACGGCCGTTTGGGCGCCAAACCTATTTGGCGCCAGCACATTTGGCGACAGATGTTTTGGCACTAAGAATACTTCTTTATTTGTAAATCTGTCTGTATGGACAGCTTTAGTGTAACAAAATTACAATATATCTGTTATATAACCATCTGTTATGTTTAATAACCACGCATGTTTATCGAATGGTGTAGGTAAGTTTAATTTCAACATAAATATACTATTTGTACATGAGAACATATAATTGCATGCATTTTTTTGTACTAAGTATTTTTGTATATAGTAGTTGAGCATGCAGCGTTGAAAAGACCAATAGGTACGTTGCTGTTTGCACTTCCTTTGTATAAATTGAGCTAGTACATATGGAAACAGGAAAACTAGCTCTCTCCTCGTTTAGCCGTTTGCTCAGGCAACAGTTAGTCCTCAGCCTCAGTTGAGTTAACCGCGGCTGCGCTGCCACAAGTGTTTCGTTCTTTTGCCATCTTTTTATATTTTTTTAATAGTTTTATCCATATGGCTGACTGAGGAGGTATTAACAAAATGGATTCCTCTACGTCTTTGACAAAAGAAGCAAAGTTGACAGCGACTTGAAATTTTGGCATTGTGAGAAGAGAAAAAAAATTAAAATAAAATAAAAAAAAGAATCGGTGCAAAGCACGGGTCCATACTAAAGCTGGAGGGGTGGTGAGGGAGCTGAACAACCATTCACATGAAGCTTCTGCTGCACAATTAGAGGTTATACTTGTGAAAACTAAAATAAAGAGAGCAGAGGAGACTCGAGTCACCGACTGTAGTTGTTAGTGCATGTTTGACAGACATATCCCAAGCTAGTCTAGCCGTCCTCGTCATTCCTAATATGTCTGCTTTGAGGAAAATAATATGCAGAAAGCGTAATTCAGTCATGAACACACCCACCAATCCAACTAATTTGCAACAATTTGTGCCAGAATGCTACAGAATATATATCCCTCAACCAGGCGTGGAAGAAAATTTTTTACTGTGATAACAGAGCAGGTCCCGACTGGATATTAATCTTCAAAAGACAGAGCTGGCTCCAACACTTAGTGACATCTGATTTGTGGGCGGCACGGTGGCACAGTGGTTAGCACTGCTGCCTCGCAGCGCCAGAGACCCGGGTTCAATTCCCGACTCAGGCGACTGACTGTGTGGAGTTTGCACGTTCTCCCCGTGTCTGCGTGGGTTTCCTCCGGGCGCTCCGGTTTCCTCCCACAGTCCAAAGATGTGCAAGTCAGGTGAATTGGCCATGCTAAATTGCCCGTAGTGTTAGGTAAAGGGGTAAATGTAGGGGTATGGGTGGGTTACGCTTCGGCGGGTCGGTGTGGACTTGTTGGGCCGAAGGGCCTGTTTCCACACTGTAAGTAATCTAATCTAATCTAATATGTGGTTTGCTGATGGCACATTCAGTATTGCTCCCATCCTCTTTTCTCAGATTTATGTAATTCTAGCAAAATAACACTGAGGTATTCACCTTTTAGTGTATGCTCTTTTGCCCAACAAGCAACGCACCACATACGTGAGAATGTTAGTTATTGAAAGAAATGGAACCCAATTTGAAACCCACTTCAATCGTCTGCAATTTTGAACAAGCTGCGCACAGTGCTATGAAGGACATATTCCCTGATGATCAAATAAAAAGGATGCTTTTTTTCATTTAGCTCAAAATATGCAAAAACATTTAGCTAGACTGGGGTTCACTGGTTTGTATAACACTGACCCTGATTTCGGGTTAAAAGCTAGAATGATTATTGCGCTTGCCTTTGTACCTTTGAACAAGTTCGATGTATATCTGGATGCTCTAGTGACCGAACTGCCGCAAGAACTTCAAGATTTACTAATTGGTTTGAAGATACATATGTTGGTTGTCAGACCAGACGAGGAAATGGAACACAAACTCCTCTATTTCTCCATGAGATTTAGAACTTTCAGAGAATATTAACCGGGAAAGACTGCACAAACAATCATGCGGAGGCAGCCCACCGTTGATGACAATACGAACTTAGCATGCAACCTCCCACCATATGGAAAATTAATAGATGGCCAGTGTAAAGTACAGAAAGGTAGAGATGCATATTATGAAGGGTTACTAGCTGGGCATGAACCACCATAGAAATTAAAACAGTATAGAGATGCAGATAGAAGGATACATGAAATTGTTCTTAGATTTGAAAACATGGATGTTATCAAGTACTTGAATAGCCTTGCTCATAATTACTAAATGAACCAAATAAAAGCTACGTTACAGTTTTTAGTGATTAACAGATTTAATGTTTTTATATTTCAATAGTTAGTTTTAAAAATCTTTAAAGTTCTACCTTTGAATGATGATGAATCAACCAACAATTTTTTTCCTAGCGCCAAAACGTGCGTTGCCAAATGGGCTTGCGCCAAATCAGCGGGCACCCAAACAGCCGTGTCAAAACGGCTGCACCCAATCGCCCCATTCCGTCTAGGTCATTGTGTGTGGCCTTTTCAATTAATCCAAATTTTGCAGAACAAATTATTTTTTATTAGCTTTTTTGTCCTTTAATTTTATTTTGATCTTAAAGTGAATGTTTTTAAAATACCAGAGAGTAAAAGAAAATTCAATGAAATAATCCTCACAGACTAAAAAATTGGGAAGCTATAAGGGCTATTTCGGCACCTGCTATGCTCATGATGTAGTTATAATGCGACTCTAGAATGTACGTTATCTTCCCCGCCTGACTGGCGCCACTATCACCCAAGGCTGGTTGGAGAGAGTCTGTGGATATCCAGTACGCCAGTGTTTATCAACTTATGACAACAGTGCACGTGACTTTCCATTTGAAGTGAAATTTGAGAATAGTTACACACAGTCTAACAGTATCAACATTTGTGTTTTTTTATTTTGTCACTTAACAGCCCATCATGTCAAAGATGACCAAGAGAACGCTGAAGGAAGAAAACAGGTTTTAATGAGGATTGGGAATTGCAATATTATTTTGTGTCTGCTAAAGATAGGATGATACTGCAATATCAACATTGAAGAAATATAATGCTTATCAGCATTATGCCACACATAAGGACCACAAGTATTTAAATTAGAGGGACAGGTGTGGAAGGTGGCATTGCAGAAATTAAAAGATGAAAAGCAAAAGCAAAGACAGTTATTTCAAGCAGTATTAAGACCCGGAAAAAATGCCACTGAAGCAACATATAAAATAGCTTATATACTCAGAAAAAGAGGGAAGCCTTTCAGCGATGTGGAAATCGTAAAAGAATGTATTGTCGAAGTTGTGGGGCGCTTAGACCACGATAATGTTCCAAAGTACAAACAACTGCTTCTTTCAAGGAGAACCATGACTGATCGGCAGCATGAATTAGCCCTCAACGTAACAGAACTCCTCCAACAAATACTCCAAAAGGAAAACACATATTATTCAATCGCTTTGGATGAATCAACTGATACTACTGACTCAGCGCAGGTTTTATACTTCATTCGGGCCATAACTGAAGATTTTATTTGCTACAATGAGTTACTGGCTTTGGGCACTCTTACAGGTAGAACACGAGGAATAGATATCTTTACAAACTTTCAAGATAAATGTCATTAATTTAAACTGAATTTGGTTAATTTAGTGAGTGTATGTACAGACGGTGCACCTTCCATGACAGAAAAACATAAAAAGGGCTTATTGCAGATAAAAAGTATTATCAGATCCAGATGCTCTCATTTCTTTTCATTGTATCTTACATCAGCAAAATCTCTGTGCTAAATCTACTATCTTAAGTGACACTTTGCAACAAGTTATAAGGAGAAAGTGAGGTCTGCAGATGCTGGAGATCAGAGCTGGAAATGTGTTGCTGGAAAAGCGCAGCAGGTCAGGCAGCATCCAGGGAACAGGAGAATCGACGTTTCGGGCATAAGCCCGAAGAAGGGCTTATGCCCGAAATGTCGATTCTCCTGTTCCCTGGATGCTGCCTGACCTGCTGCGCTTTTCCAGCAACACATTTCCAACAAGTTATAAGTATTAGATTACTTAGTGTGGAAACAGGCCCTTCGGCCCAACAAGTCCACACTGACCCGCCAAAGCGCGACCCACCCTGACCCATTCCCCTACATTTACCCCTTCACCTAATATTACGGGCAATTTAGCACAGCCAATTCACCTAACCTGCACATCTTTGGACTGTGGGAGGAAACCAGAGCACCCGGTGGAAACTCACGCAGACACAGGGAGAAGGTGCAAACTCCACACAGTCAGTCCCCTCAGGCAGGAATTGAACCCAGGTCTCTGCCGCTGTGAGGCAGCAGTGCTAACCACTGTACCACCGATCAAGGACAGTAGTGGGAGACTGTGTATGGAGTCAGGACTGTTCGGGGACAGGCCCATTCCTGAAGAAGGGCCTGTGCCCGGAACGTCGAATCTCCTGTTCCCTGGATGCTGCCTGACCTGCTGTGCTGTTCCAGCAATAAAGTTTCAACTTTGACCTCCAGCATCTGCAGACCTCACTTTCTCCCTGTGTATGGAGTCAGAAGAGATAGGAGAGGTCTTGAATGAGTACTTTTCTTCAGTATTTACAAATGAGAGGGACCGTATTGTTGAAGTGGAGAGTATGAAACGGACTGGTAAGCTAGAGGAGATACTTGTTAGGAAGGAAGATGTGTTGGACATTTTGAAAAACTTGAGGATAGACAAGTCCCCCAGGCCTGACGGGATATATCCTAGGATTATGTGGGAAGCAAGAGAGGAAATTGCAGAGCCGTTGGCAATGATCTTTTAGTCTTCACTGTCAATGGGGGTGGTGCCAGGGGACTGGAGAGTGGCAAATGTTGTGCCCCTGTTCATAAAAAGGAATAGGGATAACCCCGGGAATTACAGGCCAGTTAGTCTTACTTCGGTCGTAGGCAAAGTAATGGAAAGGGTACTGAGGGATAGGATTTATGAGTATCTGAAAAGACACTGCTTGATTAGGGACAGCCAGCATGGATTTGTGAGGGGTAGGTCTTGCCTTACAATTCTTTGAGGAGGTGACCAAGCATGTGGATAAGGGTAGAGCAGTGGATGTAGTATACATGGATTTTAGTAAGGCTTTTGATAAGGTTTCCCATGGTAGGCTTATGCGGAAAGTCAGGAGGCGTGGGATAGTGGTAAGTTTGGCCAGTTGGATAGAGAACTGGCTAACCGGTCGAAGTCAGAGAGTGGTGGTCGATGGTAAATATTCAGCCTGGAGCCCAGTTACAAGTGGAGATCCGCAGGGATCAGTTCTGGGTCCTCTGCTGTTTGTAATTTTTATTAATGACTTGGAAGAGGGAGTCGAAGGGTGGGTCAGTAAATTTGCAGACGATACGAAGATTGGTGGAGTTGTGGATAGTGAGGAGGGCTGTTGTCGGCTGCAAAGGGACTTCGATATGATGCAGAGCTGGGCTGAGGAGTGGCAGATGGAGTTCAACCCTGTCAAGTGTTAGGTTGTCCATTTTGGAAGGACAAATAAGAATGTGGAATACAGGGTTAAAGGTAGGGTTCTTAGTAAGGTGGGGGGCAGAGGGATCTTGGGGTCTATGTTCATAGATCTTTGAAAGTTGCCACTCAGGTGGATAGAGCTTGTAAGAAGGCCTATGGTGTATTAACGTTCATTAGCAGAGGGATTGAATTCAAGAGTCGTGAGGTGATATTGCAACTGTACAGGACTTTGGTAAGGCCACATTTGGAGTACTGTGTGCAGTTTTGGTCGCCTCACTTTAGGAAAGATGTGGAAGCTTTGGAGAGGGTGCAGAGGAGATTTACCAGGATGTTGCCTGGAATGGAGAATAGGTCATACGAGGATAGGTTGAGAGTGCTAGGCCTTTTCTCATTGGAACGGCGAAGGATGAGGGGTGACTTGATAGAGGTTTATAAGATGATCAGAGGAATAGATAGAGGAGACAGTCAGAGGCTTTTTCCCCGGGTACAACAGAGTGTTACAAGGGGACATAAATTTAAGGTGAAGGGTGGAAGGTATGGGGGGGGGGATTTCAGGGGTAGGTTCTTTACCCAGAGAGTGGTGGGGGCATGGAATGCGCTGCCTGTGGGAGTGGCAGAGTCAGAATCATTGGTGACCTTTAAGCGGCAATTGGATAGGTACATGGATAGGTGCTTAAGCTAGGACAAATGTTCGGCACAACATCGTGGGCCGAAGGGCCTGTTCTGTGCTGTAATGTTCTATGTTCACTGTGCCACCCAATATTGTTACCTGTATTCGTGAAATGCAACATGGCATCGTCAGTTTCGTAACATGCTAAAGTTGGGTGACGAGGTATTCAGTGCGGATCTACCGTATCATTCTAAAGTACATTGGCTATCGAACGGACAGCTGTTAGCACAAATTTTATCTTTGCAAGAACAGATAATTAAATTTTATGAAGAACAGAGTCAGCAATGCGAATTAATGAAAGAAGATTTCTATAGAAATGCTGCATTTCTGTGTGATGTCATGCCAAAGCAAAATGATTTGAATATTTCTTTGCAAGGTAAAACTAGGTCTATATACAAAATGTGGCAAAAAAAAACCAAGCATTTCTAAAAAAGCTATCTTTTTTTCAAAACTCTTCTTCTTAAGGAAATTTCGGCTGAACATTTTCCCCAGTTAGCAAAAGGTCATTGATGAACAGGAGGTTTCTTGCGAATCATTTGAAGAATACGCAGCTGTTATAGATTTATTAATTGGACAATACAATGAAAGGTTCTCCGACTTTGAGAATCATGATACCACACTCAAATTAGCATTTCAACCTGACCTGGTTGATGTCTCCAAGGCTCCTAAAGACCTACAGATGGAATTGATTGAGCTCTCAGAAGATGACATTTTAAAGTCCTTTTAAAGTCCTTTAAAGACGCTAAGAAAGATCAGATTGAAATATGGAAAAATGCAATAGAATACCCATGCCTTCGGCAACAACCACTTATTGCTGCAAATCTACATTCTCCTACTTAACCAAAGTCAAGATGCCCTTAAGGTCACAAATGACGGATACCCATCTCGAGGTCTGCAGACCTCCATGCTGCAACCAAATATTCAAATGCTTTCCTACAAAAAGCAGTTAGAACAAAGTCATTAAAAAAGGTTAGTTAACTTTAGAATTAACTTTGTCTTTTTTTAGTTAGTTCGTACATCGTAGTTAGACTTTTACAAAATAATGTGAATTTTGAAGAATATATATAATTGAAGTTTCTTGGATGCGGCCATATTAGATTACAACTAACATAATGCAGCTTTCCAACATGAAAAAGTTCCCCACCTCTGCTCCATCCCCTTCACCATCAGGACTGACCAGCTGAAGGTGGTGGGTATTTGGTTCTGAGGGGCTGGGGCACACGCCAAGTCTTGGGAGGAGTGAGTGTATCAGCAAAGTAAGGCAGAAACTAGGCAGATGAGAGCAACGGTCACGCTCCATCGCGGGTAAAAACCTGGTCATCAGTACTCTCAGTATTGTTATACGTGGCACAGATCTGGCCTATTCCCAGAACCTGTGCCACCGCAGTCACCCGGGCCATCTTCCACTTCATGCGGAGATCAAAGATGGACCGGGTCCGAAGGGGCATCATGTATAAAGATCTGGGCAACAGGGGAAAAAGCACGCCCAATGCCACCTTCACCCTGATGGCCACCTTTGTGTGGCTGCATCAAGCTGTGTGTGGATCCCCAGTACGCAAACACCAAGTGTCACTACGTACGGAGGCTCTACCTGTCCCCGGTGTTGGGAAGGATGGGCCTGGCCTCGCTGCCACAGAACGCTCCAAGTAGTTGGACCGTTCTGTATCACCGGTGATTAGATTGTTTCTGAAAACAGTGTGAGATTAGATTATTCCTTTAACTGCAGTATTTACAGAGTAGGATTAGAATGTCACATCCTGCCTGCAAGACAGAAAACCACCCCCCAGGACATCAAATTTCAGCAGAACAAATTAACCCTTTACCATCTCATTCCCTCCTTTTATCATTCCACGATAACCAACTAAATGGAGCTGAAGAAGGCACTACCAACTTATTCATAAGAATCTGGCAGCCTGCATTTAAGCAACTTATTGACACACTACATACGATTATAACAAGAATTACTAGTCCATGCAGTAGATAGGATCCCCAGGATCCTCCCAGTCACCACCCTAGCCAGCCATCACCATTCTTGGGACCTTGTCTGAAAATTATCCAACTGGTTCTTAATAGATTGGATGGCGTGGGTAATGTTGTATGATTCATCTGTGTCATGGGTGATGCATTTGTCTCCTACTATTGTACACACTCCCCCTTGTTGGGTCAATTGATAGTCTACTGCACATCTAGTCTGTTGTACATAGATCCTTAACGCCACCAATTCCTGATTAACTGCCTCTAGTCCCCTCACTATACTGTTTCCCAGGATGGTTAACCCACAAGTGAAGAAATTCTGGTTCTTTGTTGCCATTGTTCCCGCTGACCCTCAGAGGGACAATGCCCCCTAGTAGCCATCGCCAAGGGAAGATCCCAGAGTTACTGGGTCCTTCCAATCCACACAAAACTCCTAACAGCTCGTAAAACTATGGGGCATGGGGCAGTGAGTGGTTCTACTGCCCCTACAGCGAACAGGACCGGGAGAGTCAGGGTGGCCAGAGTAAAAAGGTACGGTTGAGAAGGAACAGACACCCTCTTTAGGCCCGGTAGCATTTTATTGCTCAGTTATCGGCAGTCACAAACTGTTTATATCTCCAGTTTCTCTCCTGGCTGGAGTTTCCTCCTGATCCGATCAGTTGGTAATCATACGAAGGATATGAACAAATGGCTGAACTGACATGGGCTCTGTTACAGTTCACACAAATAAATGGTCTTCCTGCAGTAACATTTAAGCACCTTTCCTTGTCACAGGTGCAGGTGACTATTCCATGGCTCACCTGACAATGCCTGCGGCACATCGCCTCGTGCCCAAAAACATTCATGGGAACCAAAGTGTAGGTACAGTCCCATTCCAGTCCTGAGATGCAAAATGGATAGCTCATGGGATCATAACAAACCGTTCCATTTCTTCCCGGGGTCCCTATGCAGCTAGGGGTCTGAGTCTGAGTCTATCGCTCTATGCACCATCCTGATGGCATCCTTCTAAAACTTCCTGCTTTGACCTACTGCACATCTAGTCTGTTGTGGGGGGGGGGGGGGGGGGGGGGGGGATGTGGGGGGCATCTGAATTATCTGTAGTGTATAGGTTGAGGGGGGGTCCACCCAGGGATGGCTACAAATAACACCTACACTGACATGAGAACCTTTTTCCACGTATGGAGTCAGCTATTACGAGGGAGCATAGCTTTAAATTAAGGGGTGGTAGGTATAGGACAGATGTTAGGGGTAGATTCTTTACTCAGCGAGTTGTGAGTTCATGGAATGCCCTGCTAGTAGCAGTGGTGGACTCTCTCTCTTTATGGGCATTTAAAAGGCATGTTTTACCTGTAAATGGAGAATCTTTAGTGACGATGTTAGCTACTCAAAGTATCTTTGCATTTCCTCTCCCATAATAAAATCTACATGAGTGGGTGGGTCTGTGTCAGCATCCCAAGGGATCCTACTGGATCGGCCATAAATTATTTCTGCTGCCAACAGTCCAGTGGTCGGGTGTGGGGTGATCCTCATGATGCAGGGTCAAAGGCAAGACCTTCAACCAGTTGGAGGTCTGTTTCAGACATTAACTTATTTTGGTTTCAAGAGTCCATTTGCCCTTTCCACTATTCCTGCCACCTGTGGGTGGTAAACACAATGGAATTGCTGCTCGCTACGCAGCACCTCAAATAGCTCATTGTGGATTTTCCCGACAAAATGGGGGCCATTGTCTGAACTAAACTGCAGAAGAACTCCAACTCCTTATGATCTTGGTCAAGAGTAATGTTGCTATCGTTGAGGCTTTATTATTGGTGGTTGTAAAGGCTTCAATCCATCTACTAAATACATCAACAAGACAATACTTATAGTAACGTACACACTGCAATTCAATGAAATCAAGCTGAATACACACATGGGCCATCAAGCAAGATGTTCTCCCTGTCACGCACCGCACCCTTAACAGGCATTATTTTGTTGACATTTTAGACATGATTTGACACACTTTTGGGTTGCTTTGGCCAGTCAGGGGTGCGAACAGGTACATGACACATTCCCTCCTTCCCAAGGTGGGTATCAGTATGAAGACAGTCCATAAGCATTGGGAATAAAACATCAGATATAGATACTTGGCCAGCTGAGATGATCCAGAGGCCTTTTGACGATGAGTGCAAACACCCATGCATCTTCCTTATTTGTTTTTCTAGGTCAGGGCATCCCCCTGTAAACACTGCAGTGTTTGAGGTAGGTGGTTGATTTAGCACCTGCCAGTTCCCAGAGGACACCATAGAACTTTTAGCTCCATCAGCTCTGGCACTGCCAATGTCCATATTGTTCATTACATGGGCAGCACATTTGATTATGGCCAATTGCTTGAGGAGGAGGATGGCTTTAAGGAGATTTTGGACATAGTGAGTTCTGAATAGATGTCCCTGAGGAGGTTAGAAATCCACATTTGACCATAGCTGGCCAAAGTTATGGGCCAGGCCAAAAGCAAACTGCGGGTGTGTACAGATTTTCCTGTAGCCAGGATACAAGCCAGTGTTAGAGCAAAGAGTTCTGCTTTGAGCAGATACTGGGGGATTGAAGGAGGCAGATTCCAAGGTGGCGAAGGGTCATGATTGTGTACCCTAAATGGGATACTCCTAAGAGCGATAGAGGAACTACCATCCACAAAGTGGGTAAAATCCGGTGCGGGTAATGGAGCATCTACAAGGTTTGGTCAAGGGCAAATTAAGTGGTTGCTCAAAAAGCAATCATTGGGTGTTCTGGGATCTCCTCTGAAGGGATACTCAGAAAGGTCACTGAGTTCACAGCTGAGCAGTAGAAGGTCAGAAGGGGGTCATTGAGAAGAGCTAACTCATAACAACTCAGACAAGCCTGATAAGGTGTTGGGTCTGATGGGAGGTCAGAAGGACTACAATAGCATGTGATGAATAGACAGGGTTTTTGGAGAGTAATATTGGAAGCAGCTGTTACAAGGGAGTAGATAGCCGGGAGGAGAATTTGTGAGCAGGGTGGGAGGCCCATAGCGATAGAGTGAAGGAGAGTTGAGTAATAGGCCACTGTCTATGCCTGTGGGTTTGGGGTTAAAACAGCAGTTACACAGTCCTCTAGAATAGTGGTATACAGCTGGAAGGGCCTGTCATACAATTATCTTCAGAGTGTTGGGGCCGTTCTTAATTCAGTGAAAGCTGACTTTTGTTCTTCATTTAGGGTGAAGGTGTTTGAGCCAAAGTGGTTAACTATTTGGAGTGTAACATTACATTAGGGAGCCACTGTCAGCAGTAGTTAACTAGGCCTAAGGCAGCACACATTTGCTTGGCGCTTGTGGGCAGGGGGGGTCACGAAAATGGGTGCAAAATGCTCCAGGGTCAATCGTCTATCAGAAACACTCAGCAAGGTTCCCAGGAATGTGACAGTGCTGGGTGCGCTAAATCTTGCTGGCTGGTATGATATATCCTGAAGGGGTCATGCCCGAAACGTCGATTCTCCTGCTCCTTGGATGCTGCCTGACCTGCTGCACTTTTCCAGTAATACATTTTCAGCTCTGATCTCCAACATCTGCAGCTCTCACTTTCTTCTGGTATGAGATATCCCCAACAATGGAGGGCGTTCAGGAGATGGTTGGTATCTGATGTGAGCAGATTCCAAAGGGCTAGCTAGGAGCAAGTCATCAACATATTGGACAATGGTGACGCTGCCCGAGAGCTGAAGCTCCGAAAGCTGCCAGTGCAATACCTGGGAGAATAAAAGTGGGCGAATGGACAAATCCCCGAGGGAAGCATGTCCAAGTGTACTGCTGACCTTTGAAGGAGTAATGGAAAATGATCCATTTACTGTGAAATTTAAAAGAGAATGATTTGCCTAAATTCAATGCTGTACTGAGCTTTGTAAACGATGCTTTGATGAAGGTTTGCAGTTAGCTTATCTCTGTTTGAATTCTGTAAACATTCAACTCGACCTTGTGGTAGTCAAACTCAGCGAAAGCTGAACAACTGTTATGTCTAGGACCGGGGGATGAGAGGATAACAACTCGAGTTTCCACCAGTCTTTGCCCTCGAGAGTCTGATAAGGAACGCTATAAGGCAAGCATCTGTATAATGTTCAGTACTCCTTGCATTGAGGCATCTGGCTTAGTGTAATGAGTCAATCCTGCAGGATTTAAAATAAAGATCCTTTCTTTGCTCTTGCTAATAATTGAGTCAAGTCAATTTAATTTCCATGACAGAAGGTAAAGAGAAAGAGAGAGAGAGAGAGAGAGTAAAGGCTGGATGATTGTATTGATCAGTCTGAGACCATGTCCTAATCACCATCCTGAGCATCCTGGCTTTGGGACAGGTAGAAGGAGGGTGTTGCAGGGTGATTGGCAGGGGACTAGAACACCTTGGAGGGACGTATCTATTAAGGTTGATATCCCTTCTATTGCTTCTGGTCTTAGGGGGTTCTGGGGGTATTGGAGGCAGTTTTGCCCTGGTATAATCTGGATCTTTATAGGGTCTACGGGGAAGTATCCGAGTTCATGTTCGAGGTCAACCAGAGATCAGGAAAGGGATCTTCCGAGGGGTGGTGTTGGGGTTGATGATGGCAGAGTGAGCCCACTAAGGTGAAAGGACTGGAATAAAATCAGTTAAATTCCCCTTGGTCAGTTGTTGGGGCACGTCAATGACACTGTTTACTGCAGCAGTCAGATCCCAGTGTGCTAGGAATCCCTTGGCCTTTGCTTTATAGCCCTTGTTCACAGACAAGGTGGTATGGAGAGAAACCAGACCTGGTTGATGACAGAGGTGGACAGGAATGTCCACTAACAGGACTGATCCTTCCTTACATTCAATGTGCCCATTATGGTGATAGTGACAATGGATCCCAGGAAGGGAACAAAGGTGGCTGCTAGCTCAGTGGAATCATAGCAAAGGGTTACATGGATCAGGGGCCTGCAGGGTTAGAGTAAAATCCTCTGGCCTCAAATTGACATCCCACCACTGGGGGGCACAACTGATCCAAAATTGTCTCAGTGATATTACTTCTTTTTTTGTTTAGATTAGATTCCCTAAAGTATGGAAACAGGCCCTTCAGCCCAACAAGTCCACACCAACCCTCTGAAGAGTAACCCACCCAGACCCAGCTCCATCTGACTAATACACCTAACACTATGGACAATATAGCATGAAAAAGCACAGCAGGTCAGGCAGCATCCAGGGAACAGGAGAATCGATGTTTCGGGCATAAGCCTTTCTTCAGGAATGAAGAAGGGCTTATGTCCGAAACGTCGATTCTCCTGTTCCCTGGATGCTGCCTGACCTGCTGCGCTTTTCCAGCAACACATTTTCAGCTCTGATCTCCAGCATCTGCAGACCTCACTTTCTCCACAATATAGCATGGCCAATCCATTTGACCTGCACACCTTTGGATTGTGGGAGGAAACCGGAGTACCTGGAGGAAATCCACACAAACACTGGGAGAACGTGCAAACTCCACAGTCACCCAAGGTTGGAATTGAACCCAGGTCCCTGGCGCTGTGAGGCAGTGGTGCTAACCACTGAGCCACCGTGCCGCCCCAATGGTGGTGTCCTCATCAAGGCAGAGAATCTAGACTCAGGAAATACAACAAATCCCTTCCTGCCAGATTGATCCCTAATTCACTGGTTTGAGGAAATTGGACAGAACGGGTCTGGGGGCCAAACCGAACAGTTAGTGGTTCCGTCCGGGGTATGGTCTCTCCTGCCCGGTTAGACCACTGGAGGTCTATGAAGGTTGGTGAGAGCCTAAACCCATGCCAGCACATACAGGAGGTTTCCAGTGTTGAAGCTGTGGCCCCGGTATCAATCATAAAGGGGATTTCAAAAGAGAAAATGCTGGAAAATCTCAGGTCTGGCAGTATCTGTAAGGAGAGAAAAGAGCTGACGTTTCGAGTCTAACTGACCCTTTGTCAAAGCTCTGACAACCAGCTTTGACAAAAGGTCAGTTAGACTCGAAATGTCAGCTCTTTTCTCTCCTTACAGATGCTGCCAGACCTGCTGAGATTTTCCAGCATTTTCTCTTTTGGTTTCAGATTCCAGCATCTGCAATAATTTGCTTTTATAAAGGGGATTTCCTTGCCCTCAATATTCAAGCAGACTATCAGTTCATCCTCAGGGTCCTTCGTCAATCTAGGGTAATTCAGAAGGGAGGGTAGTCAGGCTGAGAAAGGGTTGCTGGTAGAGAAAGGTTGTCTCCTGCTTTGGGGGTCTGCTTTGCTGCCAATGATTCCTGGCACAACCGAGCTGACTTTGGTGTTGCCAAACAGGGCAGACCACTATGGTTTTGGAAGTGACTTACTGTTGCAGAAAGGGAGCAAAAGGGGCATGGGTGACAGAGGTGCACTTGGCCCATTCGGGTGAGTGGTACACCCATAGCACCATCTGTTGACCCACCCTGGGGTATGACACTGGGCTTCCATTTGATGGCACCTGAGAGAGTCAGGGTCTATAACAGGAGCAGAGTCCCTGTGATAGGGCTGACGAGGAGGACGCTGTACAATTTCATATTTGGCCTTAATCTGTATAGAGTCTTTTATGCTATACCAGTAGCAGATAAGTGCCCTTCTCATGTGTGGGCGGGTGTTGCCCGGCCAACCCAAATTGTTGGTCCTAACAGCGGTGACCACCTCTTCTGGAACACACTGCAACAGGAGGGCAATAAATGGAGATGAGGGATTTCCTGCATTTATGGCATTTGTGGAGCAAAACCCATTCCAGAAATTTGAACCCTCCTCCCCCTGCTTTGGGCTCTACTCTAATACTTTAGTTATATCCAGCAGTTGTTCTGCCCCCTATGTCTCTCAAAGAGGTTAGTCTGTTGCCCTGTCTAGGTTTTTGATAGAGTTCTGAAAGTGACCGGGTTGGTGAAACTTTCTGAAGTCTGGTTCTGGTCAGGGTGGGGACGGTCAATACTTGCAGGGGGCTGACGATCAGGTTGTGGAGGAGCAGACTGTGTTAGAGGATAGGGTGAGGGCAATGGTTGTTGGCCCTTGGACTGAGACGGAGGTGACTAAATGCTGGCAGAGGGATTAGGGTATATGGGGGGTCCCGTTGGGCAGAATTTGCCAATCCTCCTCCTGGACGGTGTCATTATTTCTAAACATTATTGGCAGATGAGACATGTCAGGAGATACCTCCATTTTGTTCCCACGCAAGGGTCCAGCTTGGAATTTCAACCCCGATTCCTTATTTTGCCTTCTTTCTCAGTTTCTCCTGTTTCTCTTTTGGCATCATAATCCTCACACTGACTCTACAGCACCTTCCCCAAGACTTAGTGATTCCCTCACGATCACACACTCTAACCCCTTGTTGAGATGGTGTGTTATTCTCCCAGCTGGCCTGTTTACATTTAATCGTTATTTCTTCAGCAGTCTTTCTCCACACAGATATTCAAGTTTGTCATTTAGTCCCAATGTTTCCAAATTGCCTTGTCTGCTTTTAAACATTAATGTCCCAAGTTCCTAACATTGGGCAAATTGCATTTCCCAATTTTTTATTTAAACATCTTAACAGGCCCCCTAACTGTTCCTCACTTTTTGGGGGTGGGGGGTCACCCCAGCATAACCGATGCAAAGGTGTTGCAACACCCGACTTCCCCAATATCTGTCAAATTTTAAAAGTCTCAACTTTCTAAACTTCTCTAAGTAAGAGTTCAGTGTCCTCAGTCTCCACACCCACTTCCAAGGTCCAGACCTTCACATGGGGGGTTTCCCATCTTCTAGGAGAAAGTGAGGACTGCAGATGCTGGAGATCAGAGCTGAAAATGTGTTGCTGGAAAGCGCAGCAGGTCAGGCAGCATCCAAGGAGCAGGAGAATTGACGTTTCTGGCATGAGCCCTTCTTCAGGAATGTTCCTGAAGAATTCCTTCTAATTCCTGAAGAAGGCTCATGCCCGAAACGTCGATTCTCCTGCTCCTTGGATGTTGCCTGACCTGCTGCGCTTTTCCAGCAACACATTTTCAGCTCGGGTTTCCCATCTTAACAACCGGAAAGAATTATAAGAGATAAGATTTATAATCATGTGGCAAGCAACAAGTTGATTTCAGATAGTCAACATGGTTTCGTCAAGGGCAGGTCGTGTCTCACAAACCTCAGAGTTTTTTTGAGGTGACCAAGCATATAGATGTGGGTAGGGCAGTTGCCGCGGTATACATGGATTTCAGTAAAGCCTTTGATAAGGTTCCACATGGTAGGCTGTTGGAGAAAATGCAGAGGCATGGAACTGAGGGTAATTTAGCAGTTTGGATTAGAAACTGGCTTTCTGAAAGAAGGCAGCGAGTGGTGGTTGATGCAAAATATTCAGCCTGGAGTCCAGTTACTATTGGTGTGCCACAAGGGTCTGTTTTGGGACCACTGCTGTTTGCCATTTTTATAAATGACTTAGACACAGGCAAAGGTGGATGGATTAGTAAATTTGCAGACGACACTAAAGTCGGTGGAGTCGTGGACAGTGTGGAAGAATGTTACAGATTGCGGGGGGACTTGGATAAACTGCAGAATTGGGCTGAGAGGTGGCAAATGGAGTTCAATGCAGCTAAATGTGAGGTGATGCACTTTGGGAAGAATAACAGGAAGGCAGAGTACTGGGTCGATGGAAAGATTCTTGGTAGTGTGGATGTGCAGAGGGATCTTGGAGTCCATGTACATAGATCCCTGAAAGTTGCCACCCAGGTGGATAGTGCTGTTAAGAAGGCATACGGTGTGTTAGCTTTCATTCGTAGAGGGATTGAGTTCTGGAGCCACAATATCATGCTGCAACTATACAAAACGCTGGTGCGGCCACACTTGGAATATTGTGTACAGTTCTGGTCCCCATATTTTGGGAAGGATGTGGAAGCATTGGAAAAGGTGCGGAGGTGTTTACCAGGATGTTGCCTGGTCTGGAGGGAAGGTCTTATGAGGAAAGGCTGAGAGACTTGGTTCTGTTCTCATTGGAAAGAAGAAGGCTGAGAGGGAACTTGATAGAGACATACAAAATGATCAGAGGATGAGATAGGGTAGACAGTGAAAGTCTTTTTCCTAGGATGATGACGACGACGTCAGTGCGTACGAGAGGGCATAACGACAAACTGATAGATTTAAGACAGATGTCAAAGGCAGGTTCTTTATGCAGAGAGTGGTAAGGGTGTGGAATGCACTACCTGCTAATGTAGTTAACTCAGTCGCATTAGGGAGATTTAAACCATCCTTAGATAAGCACATGGATGATGATGGGATAGTGTAGGGGGACGAGCTGAGAATAGTTCACAGGTCGGCGCAACATCGAGGGCTGAAGGGCCTGTTCTGCACTGTATTGTTCTATGTTCTAAGGCAGGGTGATTGAGACAGACAGTAGTTATCCTTTATCATATGTGCTATGTTCCAGAGCCTCAAATTCTGGTATTAAAGGACTCTAACCTCCCTTTGAGAACTTATAGTTGAGGACTCTAACCTTCCTGAGACAACTCACTGGTGTACAAGTGCGTACGTTCTCAGATTCCATCACTACAGAGTCCAAGGGAATGACTGAGTGATAGGTTTAGTGAGAGATCAAGGTAAATTTTACCTAGTGGGCCCATCATCTCCCGTTACTGTCTCGCAGACCATCACTTGCTCAAATCTGCCTTGAGGTTTCACATATATGTTTGAATTCCACTCTCATCGCCAAATGTTAGGTTCCTTTCTTGAGATTCTTACAAGCCAGCTTGTAAACAGCCACAATTTTATTCAGCAAGTATAAGCTTTTTTTGGAGAATCACTTAATACTCTTCACGAGGCTTGCTGAGCCATGTCAAAAGATGTCCTTCGATTAAGGGAACAGTCCTCCCTTTAAAACAGGATTTTACATCACAGTCAGTCATGAATGCAATACACCACCCACTGCCATTCCCCATAGTCACATGGCATCCTAAAACACGTGAAGTCATTTCTGGAAATAATCTAATGTGGTTAGATTATTCTTCAAGCAGTGCGTGATTAGGTTTTTCCTTAAACAACAGCATTTACAGAGTATTATTAAATTGTTGTATCGTGCCTGCAAGACAGGAAACACACCCCCCGGAGATCAAATTTCTTAATGTCAGCAGAACAAATTAAGCTTGAACATCTTAGTGGGGCAAGGTTGGATGTGAACCTCCTGTCTACTTCTTCTCCATAACAACTCCAACAACTTCAATTAACTAAAGTGGGCTGATTTGGGCATCCCAAGTTTCTGGGGCTCAGGGAGAACCCCTCCATGATACTGTAGGTCTCTATGTTCAGAAAATGGCTCAAAAGACTAATATCAAAAAGCATCCAAAATACTCCTTAAGCAAAGACAGGAAAGAAAATGCAGACATGGAGACTCAGACTCTGACCCATTAAGACCAGGCCTGAGTGCAACTGACCCTACATACTAATATTTATAAATGACATGGATGAGGAGGTTGAGGGTTGAGGGTTGGGTTAGTAAATGTGCAGATGACAAAGGTTCGAGGTGCCAATGATAGTATAGAGGGCTACTGCAGGCTGCAGCGTGACAAACAGGATGCAGAGCTGGGCTGAGAAATGGCAGATGGAGTTCAACCTGGATAAATACGAAGTGACGCATTTTGGAAGGTTGAATTTGAATGTTGAAGATAGGATTAAAGACAGGATTCTTGGCAATGTGGAGGATCAGAGGGATCTTGGTGTTCAAGTACACAGATCCCTCAAAGTTGCCACCCAAGTGGATAGGGTTGTTAAGAAAGCATATGGCGATTTGGCTTTCATTAACAGGATGGGCGCACGGTGGCAAAGTGGTTAGCACTGCTACCTCACGGTGCCAGAGACCCGGGTTCAATTCCTGCCTCAGGCGACTGACTGTGTGGAGTTTGCACACTCTCCCCGTGTCTGCGTGGGTTTCCTCCAGGTGCTCCAATTTCCTCCCACAGTCCAAAAATGTGCAGGTTAGGTGAATTGGCCAGGCTAAACTGCCCGTAGTGTTAGGTGAAGGGGAAAATGTAAGGGAATGGGTCTGGGCGGGTTACGCTTCGACGGGTTGGTGTGGACTTGTTGGGCCAAAGGCCTGTTTCCATACTGTAAGTAATCTAATCTAATATAAAACAGGAAGATTGAGTTTAAGAACCGCGAGGTTTTGCTGCAGCTCTACAAGTCTCTGGTGAGACCACACTTGGAATATTCTGTCCAGTTCTGATCGCCCGACTACTGGAAAGATACAGAGGCTTTGGAGAGGGTGCAAAGAAGATTTACCAGGATGCTGCCTGGACTGGAGGGCTTGCCTTTTGAAGAGAGGTTTGACTAAGCTCGGACTTTTCTCTCTGGAGAGAAGGAGGAAGAGAGGAGACCTGATCGAGTTGCACAAGATAATGAAAGGCATGGATAGAATCAATAGCCAGAGACTTTTCCCCAGGGCAGGATTGACTGGCACGAGTGGTCATAGTTTTTAAGATATTGGGAGAAAGGTATAGACCAGATGTCAGAGGAGGGTTCTTCACACAGAATTATGAATGCATGGAATGCATTGCCAGCGGTAGTGGTGGAAGCTGAGTCACTGGGGACATTCAAGTGACTGCTGGACATGCGCATTAGGATTATCCTCAGCACAACATTGTGGGCCAAAGGGCCTGTTCTGTGCTGTACTTTATGTTCTATTTCTATGTTAGGAAAAAAAGGTAGTGCGCTTCCTGCGAGATACTCACCACTCCAAGAAATTAACCTGGGTGAATCAGTTGTAAAAAACTGAATCAGAGTCACCTTACAGTCATTTTCAAAAGGGGAGCTAACTTCTTGGATCTCCATTTCCCACTGTAGATCCTTTAGTGTGGTAGGTGTGTCA